>NC_068985.1:77839789-77842797 GCF_001194135.2 Octopus bimaculoides
TACACGACTGCGCCTACACGACTGCGCCTACACGACTGCGCCTACACGACTGCGCCTTACAAAGAAATAAAAAAAGAACAACCAGCTCAAAACTACCAGAAATACCACTACCCTAACCAACATCAAGACCCTTCTTTTAACTAATACCCTAATACAAATACTAGTTTCTTTGTAAGCCTAGTACTTATTCTACAGGTTGTGCAGTGGGTAGTATGGATGTGATTTCACTCTACCTATCTATAGACAGATTTTGCGGTGGAGAAATGCATTCAGGTAATCTGTGAGAGTGAGGTGGAATTCTGTAAGTTCAACACGAGGGAACTGGGCCTCCTCCTCAGACTATGCTATGACAGTAACTATTTAGAAGACCATGACCTCAGTAGATTCTGCCCCACCAGGTCACAGAGGGGAAGACCACCCACCATCACTTCAACAGTGAAGAAAATCACCAGAGAGCGGTGGAGTGGCTGTACCGCACCCACCCAAACCCTGAGAACAACAATCAGGTGAAAGAAATGATTGCACATGCAATAAGGGCCAGTGTAAAAATAACCTTGAAAAACCACAGTAAAGTTTAACAAAAAATTATACATGCAGGTTCAAGGTGCAGCCATCGGTGCAGCTGGAGATGTGGCTGGCTTCTTCATGACTTGCTGGGCCAGAAAACTTAAACAAATGTTAGCAGAACAATCCACAACTCTTCTACTCTACAGTAGATATGTAGATGACATTAATACCTTAGTTAGGACCAACTTTAGTGACGATAATGTAGAAACTGAGAAGAACGTAATGGAGAGCATCCAGCAAATAGCTAACTCCATCCACCAAAGTATCAAGGTAACTATAGATTACTCCACTAAGCACCCCAACAATAGACTCCCTGTACTTGATACTGAACTTTGGTTAGAGACTGTGAGCAATAGAGTGCAGCCCCTCCACTTCTATTACATGAAACCATTAACTTCAAAATATGTTGTTCACAAGAACTCAGCTTTGTCACACAACATGAAAATTAACATACTGATAGTAGAATAATGAACAATGTGTCCCCACTATGGGAATCCTATGAAACGAGAAAACATACAGAACTTCATGCACCGCATGCAGTTCTCTGCATTTGATCAGAAAGATAGGGTTCGAGTATACAGGGGTGCTAGAAAGAAATTAGACAACATTATACGTAATGATACCAGTGCTACCTACCCTAGATATAGAAACAAAGAATGAAATAGGATACAAAGAACTTGTGACAAAGCGAACACGTGGTATAAAACCGACAAATATCAAGGAGTGATGTTTGTAGAGGCCACAGCCCATGGAGAACTAGCCCGTAGATTTAGAAAAGCTCTGAAGGAGACCAAACTCAACATAAAGATTGCTGAAAAGCCAGGGAACTCCGTCAGATCACAACTATGTAGGACGTACCCCTTTGAGAATACCATATGCACCAATGATAACTGCATGGTATGTAGGATTATCCCTGGCATTAACTGTAGAACTCGCTCGAAATATAGTTTACCGCATAAGATGCATAGAAGGGGCTTGTAAAGACATGAACATGGCGTACATAAGTGAGACATCTAGGAGCATTGCGGAACGACTAAATGAACATCTGAGACAATATGACGACAAAAACCAATCCTCCATACTCTACCAACATACCAAAACCACCATGGAAGCAACTTGGGTCAACTTGACATCCACATCTTATCCAAGCACCCAAAAGACCCAACACTCAGACAAATACAGGAGCACATCCTTATAAATGAAACTTCCCCAGTACTAAATAGGAAATATACATAGTAGATATCATACCCCCATACTCACGGTTTACACAGGTAGAGTAGAATAGTTAGTGAGCTGTTATGTAGATCAATGTATGTGTTTGTGGGGGTGTATATGTGTGTGTGCACATGTATGTAAGCATATAGATATGAAAATAAACAGATCAATATACAGACGGATAGGTACATAGGTAATATGAACAGACAAGCACACATACGCAAATGGAGACTGAAACACATGACCATATATACACACACACTTTACTTCACACAAGGACACATATGGAGACACGTGTCCACACATATGGAAATGCACACCCATACATACAAACATGGTACATAGTTGCAAATCACACGCACGCACAGACATGCACACACAAGGGAACAGAGGTACATACATATACAAGCACACGCTCACACACACACATACAAAATACACAAACACGGACATACAAGCACATGAATATGCAGAATACATACATACAGATGCACACATGTATACATTCATACATGCATGCATAGGCACACACACATACAAACACACACACACTGACCCACACACATGCGCACAAACAAACAAAAAGGAACGCAGTGTAAATAACGGACAGAGACAAGACTATTGAAAAGGTTGCAAGACGCAACGATAATTTTAGGAAAATAAAAATAGGAAATAAGTGGAAATTTTACCGGTGAATGTGTTAAATTATAAGGCACAAAAATAAAATGACTCTCCCCAGACACAACAGAATATGCTTCAACACACGAACTCACATAAAGAATCTTGCAAACCAAATCCAAAAACGAAATATATATATATATATATATATATATATCGTCATAAATATACAGGGATTAGCATTGAGTTGCTTCTCCAACATACTGAAAATTTAGAAATAGCAGTCAAAGAACTACTGATTCTAGACTACAAATTTTTCTCTAAACGGATGGCGATATTTATGGCACACATAGAACAAAAAAGCGGAGGGAAAAGCGTAAACAAAACAAGTCTTTAGTTAATTGGGTACGAATCGTTTCATGGTTAAGCGAATGAAAATTTCACTATTCCAATCTTCAGTCCAAATATTCTGATAAATTTGAAAGTGTCTCTAAAAAAATTCACGGTAATTTTTGGCCATGCGACACCATATCCAAGAAAGTTAGGGGTTGTGAATCCAACCCACTAAGGAATAATATCTATCCAATATACTGCTGGAAGAATACCCC
>NC_068985.1:77842949-77845575 GCF_001194135.2 Octopus bimaculoides
AAAAATAGGAAATAAGTGGAAATTTTACCGGTGAATGTGTTAAATTATAAGGCACAAAAATAAAATGACTCTCCCCAGACACAACAGAATATGCTTCAACACACGAACTCACATAAAGAATCTTGCAAACCAAATCCAAAAACGAAATATATATATATATATATATATATATATCGTCATAAATATACAGGGATTAGCATTGAGTTGCTTCTCCAACATACTGAAAATTTAGAAATAGCAGTCAAAGAACTACTGATTCTAAACTACAATTTTTTCTTTAAACGGATGGCGATATTTATGGCACACATAGAACAAAAAAGCGGAGGGAAAAGCGTAAACAAAACAAGTCTTTAGTTAATTGGGTACGAATCGTTTCATGGTTAAGCGAATGAAAATTTCACTATTCCAATCTTCAGTCCAAATATTCTGATAAATTTGAAAGTGTCTCTAAAAAAATTCACGGTAATTTTTGGCCATGCGACACCATATCCAAGAAAGTTAGGGGTTGTGAATCCAACCCACTAAGGAATAATATCTATCCAATATACTGCTGGAAGAATACCCCATTATTATTACATTAGTGTTTTCCCTTTGTATTACCAAGTGCAATAAATGGGTGCGGGTAAAAGGATATTTTACCCTTAATTTATATAGCAATAAGAAAATGGAGGGGAATAGGTGGTATTCATCAACTTGCAGACATGGAATTGTGTCAATTTACCTGTTTATTTGTTAACTAAGAGGACAATAATAACAATATACAAACGTCGCATGCATACATACATACATACATACATACATACAAACACACACACACATACATATATATAATATATGCATATATATATGTATATGTTTATAAATATATATATATATGTGTGTGTGTGTATATGTAGTTATATATATATATATATGGGCGTGTGTGTATGCATGTGTGTGTGTGTGTGTGTGTGTAAAAGTGAGTTAGAGAACAAGAGAAGGAGAAAGAGCGATACAAAGAGCGAGAAAGGGAGAGTTTGGGAGAGAGAGAGGGAGAGAGAGAAATGAACTGAGTAGTGACGGCGAGCTTGAACATCAACGATGTGATTGAGAGAAAATGCCACAGGTGAGCGTGTTTTACTGAACAGAAATACAGTAAGGTCTCATCTATGTGATATAATGCCTGAAATATACCTGCTGCTTTCAGCTGTAAGCTTTAAAGATTAGGTTAACTCTAATATTCATTGTTTACACGGTTCAAAAATGTTAATATGCGCATGAGACTTATTGAAGTTATCTCCTATTACTTCCTGTGTTTAAATCTTAAACATTCATAGGTGGGATTCTCTACGAATTATGTGGATAATTTTAGTTGATCGAAGTCTTTGAGCTCAAAATGTTAAATCGGTCGTTGGAAAAAGTCGTCGCTCAGATGTGTGTGAGGAACAACTTTTACCAACCACCGTTTTTTCTAAATGTCCTGATGAAGGAGTCTTCACCCCAAAATATAGAAATACAAGGTAAAACTGCATCTTTGTTTTGTTTTATTTTCCTTCTGTAATTTACTTTGTGCCTTCTCGTATTATTCCGGCCTTACACAACAATCTTCTTTAAAATATATGTATGTATGTATGTATGTATGTATGAGAGAGCAGTGCATGCCATCAAAGTGACACTGGGATAAAATATACGAAGCCCATTATACCCATCATGACTACCCTTCTGATAAGGGTACACCAGGCACATGCATCACAACCATATGTGTGTGACATTGTGATCTCATATCAAGATAAACAGCGCATGACCTCGCATGACCTCGCATGACCTATGTATGTATGTATGTATGAATGTATGTGTGTGTGTGTGTGTGTGTGTGTGTGTGTGTATGTATGTATGTATATATGTATGTATGTCTGTTTATTCTAGTATTATGATAAAGAGTAACATATTTATTTAATTAACGCTTTAATTACTGCTTTGCTGATAATGCATTTTCCGTGCATTTTCCCACGGGTACGAATTAGTTTTAAATATTCTAAACTGAGTATGCATCCCAGATAACCACCATTTCTCTGCAGTGAGAGGTCACAGCTCCAGTACTATGGGCATGTGATTAGATTCTTCAAGTCGAATAAACCGGCAGGAGACCTAAGCGAGATGAATAATATCCGTAGTCTCAGTTGGTCACGTTTGGGAATCCCACCGGAAAGTGTAATGATAGCTGCTTCTGCTAGAACCTTGTGAAGGAGTTGCATGACGACTCTACTCCGACGAGCGACCTCTCTTCACGCATTAGGAATAGTAGGTGGAGAAGTTGGTTGGCTAATGGATATTTTAACCATCAAACTTACGGAATTCCCCACTATGTACAGCTGGCCAGGTTCCAGCTTGCTTTCCACATATTCAAGAACTCTTTCACAAACTTCATTGTATCTTTCTGTCACTTTCTTCTAAAAAAAAAAAAAGAAAAAAAATTAAAAACATAATAGAAATTAAACTGAATATTATACATGCAGGGTAAAGTAGTGAACTGACAGAATGGTTAACTCGTCGGAAAAAATGCTTAGCGGCATTTCGTCCGTCTCTATAATCCTTTTTTTTTTACTAGTTTTAGTACGTTAATTGCGTCACTGCAATTATATACGGG
>NC_068985.1:77846144-77850355 GCF_001194135.2 Octopus bimaculoides
TCTCCTCTCGGTGAAGTATAGCCTGATCTAAAGATCTTTGTAAGTTGCCGAATTTCACAGATAATGACATAATTACCTCGTGCTACGGATGAAAGCAAAGCAACAGTTAAGGAGTGGCATATTTTACCACGACAGACACGTACACAGCATCGAATACCACGATGTGAGTGAAAGCTGCTCTCACTGTATTGTCCGGTGTCTGGTAATCCCTTCGATACCGACATCAAACCAAAAAAAGAATCCTGACCACAGAGTGTGGGTAATTATGTCAAAGGTCACTGGCAATGTGCATTCAGCTGATTGCAACTGTTAAAGCAAGTCACTGAGCATGCGTACATGTCATACGGGAGAGTTTCAATCAGGGGTGGATAACAACCTTATAGGAACCCCCTATATTTCGATGACATATCCGATACTAATTTATTCAAACGTGGTATGGTGCAATAAACATGATTATTTAATAAAGGAAATTATACTTTATCAAAAAAAGTTCTTGAGAATACTGGAAGGAACACATCGCTCAGTACATATCAGTTCGCTTTTTCAAAGAATAAAAATAAAAATACAAGATTTCAAATATCTTCCAAATCATTCATTACGAAAAAGCTATCATTGTTTGCTCATAAACGCTAACTTGATATGTATGCAATGACCAACTTCGAAATGAATAGTAAGGAAAATAGAAATCAGAACAAAATATTCATTGATAGGATTAAACTAAATCAGTGGTTCTGAACCAGTTTTTGTTTATGGACCCCTTGGATTCATATCTTACTTTACTGGACTTCCATAGCTTTTCAAAGTATAATAAACAAATTCCTACTGCATTATTATAATTAGATATTATTAGGAACTGTATAAAAATTATAATATCTAGTATATTGTAGAACTACAAGCAATTTACTGCACATAAATATTAACACCAAAATTTCATATGGATTCCGGTTGAGAACCACTGGTCTTCTAAATAGATCGAAGAAAATGTTAGATTTTGTTGGATGTTCTGCGTACAATGGTTTGCCTGATGATATCAAAGCTACACAAAATAGAATACTTTTTAGCGAAAGCTAGGGAAGAATATTGATAATGAGATGGAGAATGCAGTGTAGGGTCAAGGTTTGTTGATCCCGCCTTGAAGTTGAATATTTTCTTTGTCCACGTGCCATTCTTTCACTAGGAATAGTAACGTACATTGTTCTATTTTCTTATTGATTAGAATAAACTTTATTACTTCTACTCAGGTGTCGTCAATAAGGTAACAATTAAGTTATAATGTTCACAGAATATATTATGGTTATAGTTGTACACATGATTGTCTCTGGCCGATAGGCTGAACACCAGTAGGCGTCTCTAGCCTAACTAAAATAACAATAACTTATGTGCACCAGTAGACGTCATAGCCTGTTTAGAAGTGGTTGTAAATACTGAAGTGAGGTAGATATTGGACATAACGGAAGATGGTCCATGGTAGATGGCTGATGGGGTGGGTAGGGCAGGTGCATCACCGCCGACAGAAGGTGCCTATTGCAGCGCTCCTTACTACCCAAACAGAAAAGGATTCTGTTGAGAAATAAATTAAAAGTTGCAGAGACACGTCATATATTTTTTAGTTATATCTTTGTATTATATTAGGATCATAGCTTATGGTGTTTTGACTGGGACTCTCTTAGTTGTAAATAAATATCCAGCATGGTTCTAGTAGGAATTAAAACTGGTGCTTTGAAGAGAGAGAGATGCATTATTATTATTATTATTATTATTATTATTATTATTATTATTATTATTATTATTATTGTTATTATTATTATTGTTGTTGTTGTTGTTGTTGTTGTTGTTATTATTATTGTCGTTGTTATATCTGAATAATTTCTTTTTCTGTACACCAGTTTTGTTTTATTTGATTTTTAATAAACCCAAGATGATGGTGGTACGGGGTCGAAAATTTTTTGGGGGGAAAATCATGTAAGGGTGTCTGCACAAAGTAGTCTTTGCAGTCACGCTTCTAAGGGATCTAGCTTTTTTCATTCGCAAAATATGCATTTTTTAAAAGGAAGTAAAAAATCTGAAAATCGGCTATAATAATGTAGTTTTTCAGTCTCATTGCTATGAAGGTGTGATGTTGTGGACAAAAAAATGGAGGAAAAATTACAGAGGTTTAAAAATCTGAAAAACTCTGTATTTTCAGCTAATAGTGTGACAGAAATTTTGTGCGTTTAGCGGAGCGGTGTCAACTTTAAGGTTGTGCCCTGTGAAATTTATAGTTTAGCATCTGTGATAGGAACTGTTCATTGTAGGTTTCTAAATAAACAAAAATACATAATGAGATCAGCATGCATCATCTTACTGATACATAATGAGATCAGCATGCATCATCTTGTGAACCACAACACACTTTAAGTCCAAATAACATCAGATTCCTTAATTTACGAGATAAAATAATTGGTTGTACGAAATCAAAATTCAGAGTTGCATCGATACACCAAAATTGAAAGCAATCTGAGCAAAATTAAAGGTGGCTCATTTTGTAAATGAAAAAGACTAGATCTGTTCTAAGTAATAATGTGTGAACTGTGGAAGGGTTAGTATAATGAATATATTCAAAAGTAAGATTCCTACCTTCAAACTTTCCGTACAGGTTTCTAGTTGAATAAGAGCGTTCAAAATATGCATTACACATTCTACAACTTCATCAATAACGTATTCTTCATAAACGGTTTTACCGTAGAAACCTGGTAATAGGCAAAGAAATATATGAAATAAAAATTATTTCAAAACGTAAAAAACAGAAGTACAGGGCGGTGAGTTGAAAATTACTCTAAATCAAGTCAAATGTCTTAACTTAAAGAAATAGAAGTCACATATCACTCAAACCACACTCCATTGTCTTAGAAAAGTATGAATTACAGCCAGCTGTTATTCTAAAGCAGATATGATCTGGTGTTGTGTGCCGTCATTTCTACTATTGTTTTGGGCACCTAAATAGTTGCGAGCAGATATAAACATCCGCTCACCCCTCATCCTTTATATTTGATCCAAAGGATCATTATGAATGTGACAGCTGGAGGTAAACAGAGCTGCACTAGCACATGGTTCAAATACAAAACGGTTGTCCGGCCACGGAATTGGACCGACGACTTTACCAAACCACTAGGCCACGTAGATCCAGCCTGAGAAAAGGACGCATTAGAAATTTACTTTGGTTGGGCCATGTACACAGGATGGACAACAACAGGCTCCCCAGACAAATCCTTTACACCCAACTGTGTAAGGGGAAAAGAGACCAGGGAAGAACTAGACTAAGATTCAAAGATACTGTAAAAAGGAACATGAAGTGGAAAGGAATTGATCATAATAAATGGCAAACTCAAGCAAAAACCCGACCAGTATGGAGAAAGCCAACCAAGTCATGCCAAAACTATCAACAGGCATAATCGTGACGACTGACTGCAGATGATAGATAATGAGTTTTAGAGTCGAGAGTTTGCTCTTACACTTCCTCATTCCCTTCCCTTTATCTCCTTCAGCCATGTATCTCCTCTATAGCAAGATATCTGCGCTTGTCTCTCTATCATACTTTAACCTTTTGGTGCCTGGCATAAAGCCACCCACCTCCGCTTTGCCTCTCGAATACTCCTCTCTTAGCTTTTTCCTTATTCCCTGTTTTTATTTACTTATTTATTTATTTATTTTTATCTTACATGTTACACGGCAACCTAACTAGTAGCGGTAGCACGAAAAAGGCACCTAATTGTTTCCCTATGCACAGGAAAAAGACTGAATGGTTACGGTTCGACTGCTTTTGATCACAGATCTCTTCAATCAAAGCTAACAATAAGCTTAAACAACAGCAACGTATACGACGAGAAAAGTAACAGCTACAATTTGTGTTAGAATGAGTGCCGACACATTTAATACTTGCCATATAACCTTCCTAAATAACGAATGATCGCCATGCTCTGACTCAAAACTGTAGTGCCGTCAATAATGAGTACGGGAATTGCTTTAGAAGGTATACCTATAGATAAACCACATTTTCAAGTTAATTAGAAATATAGAGGAAACAAACAAAGGCGGTTTTATCGTTCGTCCTATATACATACACAGACATCCTAAAAGTAAATAGACACCTCTTCTTTTATATATATGTATATGTGTGTGCATATTTGTATGTATATATATATATATATATATATATATATATATATATATAT
>NC_068985.1:77852989-77853461 GCF_001194135.2 Octopus bimaculoides
TATATATATATGTACATACATATATATATATATTCTGGGAACGCAAAAAAGCCCTTTTCAGAGTTATTTACTTTGAATTGTTATCTCATATCTGATTATCCTGTTATTACGTAACGTGCTTCACGATTTTGGTATACATACCTTATTGGTATTTCGTCCTAGTTTTATATACTCTGGAAACACATTAAAGCCCTTTTCGGGGTTACTTTATTTGAATTCTTACTAACGGATAACTAATTTCATGTTATTACATAATTGACTTCATAATTTGGGTATTGACAACTTATTGGGAATTCCTAAAAACAAGATCCTATGTAAGACAGTTCGGTATTCTCTGTAAATGCACAAAAACTGTTTTAAGGGCTACATACTTTGTATTGTTGTTATTGGATTAGCGAAACAATTATGAGAATGGAACCAAGGGATAAGCTCCACTTTTCCGGGAATTACCGAGTACGTCAGCTAATATATA
>NC_068985.1:77853943-77856407 GCF_001194135.2 Octopus bimaculoides
TATATATATAAAAGGTAAGTAGAGTTAGCGGTTGTAGTACCCGACTAAGAGATAAAAATATCCGTATTTACTATCGATATCAGTTACCTAGCCTCTTCTCATGCTCATGTTCTTTCCTATTTCCTCTTCCCTTCGTTTATTTTATTTTACGCATTTGTATTCACTCTGATGAAGCTCCACGTACAAGATCGTATGTCCTATGAAGATGATGAATATTACTTTCGAAATACTTTCGTAAGCACTGACTGGCATTGGAATCGGAAACGGCTGTAAGAAATGTTATGTCATGTTTTGTATTAAAAAATGATCTACAGATGTGGTCCAATTTGTTTGTTTGTGGATCAAAAGTTTTCTCCATTTTCTGATTATTTAAATTATATATATATCTACTACATATGTAGGGAATTCTGCTTATGGTGTGTTTGTGGAGTTGTTAGCTAACTCCTTGTACATTGTTTTATCGAGTTTGATGAAAGTTGATACGTGAGTAGAACTCATGTCTGGAAACCTCATGGCATACTCAGATTGTTGAAAAAAATCGATAGTAGAACCCCTTCAAGGGATCCTTATATGCACCTAATATATTTCATTTAAAAATTCAAGGGAAATAACCCATTCACCTCTGGAAGGGATTCTCATATATAGCCAAGGGAAATAACCCATTTATTTCCACTAATTTATTTGCTAAAAATGAAATTGATTATGTTTCTTTCTTAGTATTTGAACTGTTAGAGTTATTTTCGTAATTTATCCAGTACAACCCTAAAAGAAGTAAATTGAATTTTCCTAAAAAATAGATCCACTTATTTCGGTTAGTGACTTATTCTCGAATATACCAACACTAGCGTCCCTGAGGGTAATATTCTCAGGAAACGCACAAAAGCCCTTTTCAGAGTTATTTACTTTGAATTGTTATTATCTCATATCTGATTATTCAAACCCCAAAGAATTCCTCTCAACACATGGCTATGATGCTCCCCCACTACTTCTGTTCATGATCAGCGATGCACATATCGTCAGCCACCAAGGGACATGCTCAACTGGTTAAGGTCAAACAACTGACAAGCAAACTTGTGGTATTAAGCAGAATATTTACTGTAGCCCATCTTTTATACCAAGACAAAACAATGTACATGATAACACTTCCAATCAATTAAGATCAGAAGCCATTAGAGCCACTGCCTGGTACTGCATCCGAGCATTTATTATTATTATTATTATTATTATTATTATTATTATTATTATTATTATTATTATTATTATTATTACTAAGGCGATGAGCTGGCAGAATCGTTAGCATGCCTGGTATTTCATCTGCCGCTACGTTCTGAGTTCAAATTCCGCCTTTCATCCTTTCGGGGTCAACTTTGCTTTTCATTCTTTCGGGGTCGATTAAATAAGTACCAGCTATTTAATCGACCAGTTACTCACTGGGGTTGATGAAATCGACTACTAGCTCCCTCCTCCAACTATCAGGCCTTGTGCCTTTAGTAGAAAGGATTATTATTATTATTATTATTACTATTAATATTATTATTATTATGCTTAGAGTCATTTTGTACGTCTTTATGTTCTGACTTCAAATTCCGCCTAAATCAACTTTACTTTTCATCGTTTCAGGCTCTATAAAGTAAGTTCTAGTTGAGAAACAGGGTCGATGTTGTTCATTTTCAATGGTTTCTATATATTAGGTACCTGGGTAACGATGGGTAGCATTGCTAGTGTATGTGTGTGTATCTATGAGAAAGAGAGAGAAGTTGCGAGATTTTAATTAGGTCATCGTAGTAGTCGACATTTAAGTCACCGAAGCATTTACATAAATTAACTGCTGGAGACGATATAATTGACTAACCATAGTATGGTCACAGTTCAATTACGGAAAGCAGTACAATGATTAAAGACAATACACACGTTCACATACATACATACATACATACATACATACATACATACATACATACATACATACATACATACATCTTTACAGGCGTGGCTTTTGTTGTATGAAGTTTGTTTCCCAACCCCCGAATTCAGTCTCAATGCGTGGCACTTTAGGTAATTCAAAGGTGTAACGTAATCCAGTGCATGGAAATCCAAGGATTAGGTGTTCCAAATCATCATCGAGAAGACGCAGAAGATCCGTGTTAGCGTGCAATAATAGGTAATTCAAGAATAAAGGCAAAAATAAAAACAAAATCAACAAAAGTAATAAGGACGTCCACAGTGACGGTATTAGGTTGACGTTGAGTTTAAGATGGAAAAAAGCGGGGGTAGGACGTTCCGAGCATGGCACCTCGTCAGAAAGAGAAAAGAGGGGAGGTCTAGAGAAAAGGAAAGGAACAGTCCGTGAAAAACAGGTGTGTCGTTATATGGCTAAAGTGACTGGATGTGCTTTTCTCGGACAATTCTTTTCCTTCTCTCCTTACTTTTCCTCTTTTCGACAAAGAGTCCTGCACGAAACGTC
>NC_068985.1:77856953-77858595 GCF_001194135.2 Octopus bimaculoides
GTGTGTGTGTGTGTGTGTGTGTGTGTGTGTGTGTGTGTGTGTGTGTGTGTGTGTGTGTGTGTGTGTGTGTGTGTGTGTGTGTGTGAGTGTGTGCGTCTATGTGTATGTGCTGATTCTTTAAGCTCTAATCTGATCTATTACAGTGCTGCTATTAGCCCATTGTTCTAGCTTAGCAGTCTCTCTATTTTCGTTCCAGTTCTTTATGTTCCGAGTTCAAATCCCGTTTAGGTCAACTTTTCTTTCCCTCCTTTCAAGTTTAATAAAATAAAGTACTAGTCAAGTACTGGGGATTGAAAATATCCACTAACACTCCGAACTTCAAAATTGTTAACCTTGTGCCTAAAGCATCATCATCAACATATTATTATCATTATAGTTGTTATTATTCTAATTAAGGCGGCGAGCTGGCAGAATCGTTAGCACGCCGACGAAATGCTTAGCGGTATTTCGTCTGCCACTACGTTCTGAGTTCAAATTCCGCCGAGGTCGACTTTGCCTTCCATCCTTTCGGGGTCGATAAATTATGTACTAGTTGAGTACTGGAGTCGATGTGATCGACTATCCCCCTCCCCACAAAATCCATACCATGTGCCTATTGTAGAAAGGATTATTATTATTGTTGTTATTATTATTAAGGCGGCGAATTGGCAAAATCGTTAGCACGCCGGGAAAAATGCTTAGTAGCATTTCGTCCGGCTTTACGATGAGCTCATATTCCACCGAGGTCGACTTTACCTTTCATCATTTCGAGTTCGATAAAATAAGTACCAGTTACGCACTGGAGTCGACTGGCTCCTTCCCCCAAAATTTCAAGCCTTGTGCCTATAGCAGAAAGGATCATTATTAAGTCGGCGATCTAGTTGAATCGTTAGAACGACGGGGAAAATGCTTAGTGGCATTTCATCCATCTTTACGTTCTGAGTTCAAATTCCGCCGAGGTTCACTTTACCTTTCATCCTTTCGGGGTCCATAAAATAAGTATTTTGCAAAGCGTGCAGTGTTTTGAAAAACCCCAATCGCCAAACTCTAAAGCTTGTACCAGGTTTGAGAATCCGTGGTACACTCGCGTAGGCAAAGTGAATTAAAGAGGGACCTGAATTCAGACACAGAATGAGCTTCGATTAATCTGCAGAACGAAATCAACTCACAAATTGACATTTAAATGTAGAATTACAAAGTATTCAATGCAGCAAATGAAAGAACTAAAATGAATTTTAAATCAATAAGAATAAAATAAATAATTGCCATCTTGCCCTACTTACTATTTTTATATGAGGGCCATTCTTCCAGAGTATACCTTGTATCTTTGAAGTCCAGACCAGCGGCCGCTAAAGTCACTCGGACAATTTCCCCTCGACCCTTTATAGTCCAATATAGCAGTTCGTATTGAACCATAGTTTAGCAGATGTATGAAATATATGTTCAGGCAAGACGTGAAAAGAAGCTTCTGTTTCAGGGTGCCTGCTACTGTCAAAAGTAAAAAATCACTTTGCTGAACTACAAACACACCCATCCACCTCTCACCCATGCACAAACACACATGTGTATGTGTGCGTTTGTAGATATGTATCTAGGTAAATTTATACGTGTGTGTATGTGTGTGTGTGTGTGTGTGTGTGTGTGTGTGTGTGTGTGTGTGTGT
>NC_068985.1:77858973-77860114 GCF_001194135.2 Octopus bimaculoides
TATATATATATACATATGTATATTATGTTAATATAATCTATCTGTCTGTCTGTCTGTCTGTCTATCTATCTATCTATCTATCTATCTATCTATCTATCTATCTATCTCTGTATAAACACATATATACATACATATATACATACACTCATACAAGCACACATGTATGTATGAACTGTGTTGTTTTGTTCAGCCTGACTAACTTCATTATAAGCCTTCCATTAATAAAAAACAATCTCTTCAGTAATTACCATTTGTATGTACTGATGCATTAACTTCGGTTTCAGTTTCCCACTTCTACATCATGTTACCCGATCTGCTGTCACCCCACAAAGTATTATCACCGTGACAAAAGACATCAGCAGTAGCAGCAGCAAGAACTGGAATAGCAACAACAAGAATATATTATTCTCAACTTAACCACTTCGCTTTCTTTTCTAATGACAGACCGTAAATAATTGTTCTTCTATCTCATCCAGTGGTTTTTAAACTGGGTCAGCAGTCCCGTAAAGGACTGCGAAACAATTTTAGGAGGGACTGCGAAGCGATTTTAGCGGGATTGTGAAGTGATTTTAGGGTTCGCTGAAGGAACGCTGCAGTTAAGGGACAGTTAAGTTTTAAAATTTCAAGACTTTCATTTTTTCGCATGCTATCATCCTTTTTTGCCGTTTGCTTCAAAAACCCACAAGTGTGATTGGCCGACAGAAAATATGCGGTTACAACGGTTGATCATGTATGTGCTGTCGGTATTTTCCGTTTCTCATTTGTTTTGTAACCAATTGGTTTACTGATTCCCCATATTTTCATGTGCATTTATTGAATCCTAATGAGACATTGCCTGGATTAAGTTGTAGTTTTCGGGGTTGCGGGTCTATGGGCAGTGCGGTTCATAGTCCGGAAATTACGGTACACGAATGTTTTATAGGGGATCGCGAATCATCGAAAAAGCTGTAAGGGGACCGGCACGTAAAACTTTTTGAAAAGTTTGAGAACCAATGATCTCATCTATCAATCAATCAATCAATCAAGCAATCAATCAAGCAATCAATCAATCTATCTATCTATCTATCTGTCTATCTATCTATCTATCTATCTATCTATCTATCTATCTATCTATCTATCTATCTACCTACCTATCTATCTA
>NC_068985.1:77860809-77861682 GCF_001194135.2 Octopus bimaculoides
ATTCCCTGTTTGTTCTGCTATTAAATCAACCAGTTGCTCACACAGCCGGCATATACCATTTCGCTAGCAACAAGGGGAGCACAGGATGACAGTCAGCCAAAACTTTCGCTATGCTGTCTGTCTTCTTTCACCTCTTTGTAGAGTTAATAATCTTAATATTTAGTTACAGTTTCTCATTCAAACTACATAATAGGCAGAATTGTCGGATTAAGACAGTAGGGTGTTTTGAGGGAGATTTGACTGCTATTTCTACCAGGTTTAGCTACTATGTACAGGTCTGAATTTAATTCTCATTCACATATTTGCATTTCAAAAATTTAACATAATCTTTTCTATAAATCAACTATCATAAAAATTTTATACCATTACCTCACATTTTCTATGTATGTGTGTGTACCTTAAAAGACGTCAATCATCACGACACACCTTCACTCACTCACTCTATCTCTCTTTCTCACCCTCTTTCTCTCTCATATACACACGCGCAAGCACGAACGCTCTCTGCAAATAAAATTTTTACGGATACAACTGCTTACAAAAATAGGGATTAATGCATAATTTCTTTCTATGTTCATAATTAAATCAATGTTTTAATGATTAGACAGAGGTCCAATAGAATAGCTCTCAGAAACAGACTACGTACAAATTCGTTCTTTACAAATCCTGAAGCTGTTTTCTGACAAGGGGGTGGGAGTCAGGAAATATTCATACAGCTGGAGGCTCCAATCGAAACAGGGGACCCGAAGTGATAAGGTTGAGAAACGCTGTTATAGATTATGCCTAACCGAAAACGATCACAGCAACATCATCCAAAACAGATCGGGTGAAACCAGGCTTAGCTGCTAGTATATATATATATATATATATATATAT
>NC_068985.1:77862449-77866589 GCF_001194135.2 Octopus bimaculoides
GTACGGAAAACACTCGGCGAGAAATGGAAGAAAATTTGAAGAAAGAAGAAAAATAATAATAATAATAATAATAATAATAATAATAATAATAATAATAATAATAATAATAATAAGAAGAAGAAGAAGAAGAAGAAGAAGAAGAAGAAGGACAACAACAACAACAATGGTTTCAAATTTTGGTATAAGGCCAGCAATTTCGGGGGATGGGGTGAGTCAATTACATCAACCCTAGTGTTCAACTGGTACTTATTTTATTGACTCCAAAGGGGTGAAAGGTAAAGTCTACCTCGGCAGGTTGCGCTCAAAATTGACTGGATGGAATAAAATCCAAGCATTAAGTACATGGGCGATTGCATCATTTTGGTATGGAGCTGGAACCATAAACTGGCAAAAGAAAGAACTGATGAGTATGGATATGAAGACAAGGAAAATATTCTTTTCTATTCAAGGCACAAGTCCCGAAATTTTGGGGGAGGAGGCCAGTCGATTAGATCGACCCCAGTACGCAACTGGTACTTAATTTATCGATCCCGAAAGGATGAAAGGCAAAGTCAACCTCAGCGGAATTTGAACTCAGAACATAAAGACAGACGAAATACCGCTAAGCATTTCGCCCGGCTTGCCAGCTCACCGCCTTGAAGACAAGGAAAATATTGACAAAGCATGGAGAAAATATTGACAGTACACTGATGGGTTATACTTGTCCAGAAAAAAGAGTGCGAGAAGTTTGCTCAGTTGCCAGGATTGTGTAGAAGCAGAGGAAAACAGCTTAGTGTGATATATAAAAAATGCCGTCGAACCATGGTTGAAATATGTGCAGAAGTCATAAATCATCAAAATTGGAAAAGAACTACAAAAGAGAAAAAAACAAAAAAACGCATAGAGGGTAAAAAATGAACGGTCAGTTTGCAAGAGATACGAACGTCAAAACAGAGACAGAAGACCGGTGGTTATGGATGTAGAGTGACCTGAAGATAGAAGTGCAGCATTAACAACAGAACTGAGAGCGATAAATGCAGAATGTGTGGTGAGAGGGCTGAAACGGTTTAGCACGTTGTTAGCGAATTCCCAAAATTGACAATGTGGCAAGAATGATTTACTGGGAGAAAAAGCCTAGAAAAAGCAAGGGTGTGGTATGACCAAATCCCAGAAGGAGTCACCGAAAATGAGGACTCCAAAATCCTGTAGGATGCAATGATTCAGTGTGACTATCAGATCAGATATTGGAAACCTAGAATTGTTGTGGTGAACAAACAAAAAAAAAACAAACTTGCATGATAATCGACATAACCTATCCCGGTGACAATAGGATCAAAGAGAAAGAGGAAGGAAAACTGAATAACCATAACGATTTGAAATGGGAAATACGCGGGTCGTGAGCACTGTCCTACCCGTTGTCAACCACTCTGGTGTTGCTTGGTCGGCATTTAACAGGGTATAGAGTTGTGCAGCTATTTGTGCATGACATTCACTAAATCTTTTGATCCAGTAGCCTTGAACTCCATCTGGTCCCTGGGCCTTCCAGTTGACATTTTGTTCCTGATTTCCTTCACTTCTCTAACTTAAATGACTAGTTCTGCCTGTTATGGACAGACTACTGTTTGTTTCAGTTCTTGCAACCAGTCAGCATCCTTCTTGTGCTTCTCTTCTTTGTTCCAGATATCACTCCAAAACCTTTAACGTTCAATGTTATCTAGTATCAACTTTTCATCTGTACACTCTCCATTCATTTTTTTTGCAGAATCTCTTCTGATGTACTCTGAATAACCTATTCTGCTGGTATCCCTTCATTCTTTGATCGTATCTTACCATCTTTGTTTTCTTTTCAACGAGGTGCTGCTTCAGTTCCTCCATTACCACTTTCAGGCCCTTTCTATCAATATCATACTTCCTGTTCAGTACCTTGTATTTTTGTTCGCTTTTAAGCTTCCCCTTCTCTTTTCGGTCTAACACAGAAATGTCCTTCGAAAGCATATCTAACCCCGCATGTATTCTTTTCTACTATGGAACTTTTCTTTTGTCACTCCCATTAAATTTCTTTTACTTGACATCAACACCCAAATTTTCTCCTACAACAATATTTGCTGCCTGATCAAAATATTTGTTTTTGTGCTGTTTTTTGTTCGGATGTATTTCAGAATTTCATTTACATTTTTCGTTTCTTGCCTCAATTTCCACCGAAGGTTGCAAAAAATGTCGCTATCGTTCTCCTGTAGCCTTTGCCTTTATTCTGCCGTAGATTGCCTTTTGCCCATCTGTCATGTCACCATTAGTTTTATTGTCTTCTTCCAGACCATCGATATGCCTCTCATCGATCAAGCTATCACTGTTCCTTTCCTGTGGTTTATTAGAGATCTCACCTCTGTTTTCTGCTAGGAGATTACTTTTATCAGTAAGAACTGTATTTTCATCGTTTCCTCTGCTGCTCTTTTTCAATACCCTTCTTTTGATAGCTTCGAGCTCTACTTCTGTGAACTAACGATTTTTTCTTATTGCTCTAGCTTAAAAGACCAGATACTGCGATAGATTTAGCTTGATGCTCTACTTTCTGCGTCCTGATGATGATCAATTCTATGTAAAATCTGATTTTCAATTTGAGAAGAAATTTAGCCATTAAGAGAATTCTTGACACTAATATGATAAAGTTTGACATTTCTTGCAACACACGCTCAATGTGTACCATAAAGCATCTGATTACTTTATTGGCCCCTTGCTTCGTTAAAAAGGTCAACTAAAAGGAGAGATTCTTTTCTTCAGAATTACATTATATCAGAAAAAATTCTTCAGATATAAAGCAATTTCTCACGAGAACCAGCAGGTTTTTCGAATACCAAAACCACGAAGAATATAGTTCGCGAAAAAATAAAATTTTTTTAAGCATTCCGTTGGGACTGTGATAAAAATATCAAAATGAGACAACATCTGATAATTTTAATTCTAATTCTAATTTTAATTCATATGTTTTGCTAAGTAATCAGATATTTCTGGTGTGCTAAACAGAAAAATAAACTAAGATTAGTATTTGTTTTCTCTCATCAGTACTCTTTACTCTTTACTCTTTTACTTGTTTTAGTCTTTTGACTGTGGCCATGCTGGAGCACCGCCTTTAGTCGAGCAAATCGACCCCAGGACTTATTCTTTAGAAGCCTAGTACTTATTCTATCGGTCTCTTTTGCCGAACCGCTAAGTTACGGGGACATAAACACACCAGCATCGGTTGTCAAGCGATGTTGGGGGGACAAAGACAGACACACAAACACACATACATATATACATATATACGACGGGCTTCTTTCAGTTTACGTCTACCAAATCCACTCACAAGGCTTTGGTCGGCCCGAGGCTATAGTAGAAGACACTTGCCCAAGATGCCACGCAGTGGGACTGAACCCGGGACCATGTTGTGGTTGGTAAGCAAGCTACTTACCACACAGCCACTCCTAAGCAACTTTTCGTAATTATTTCGTTCATGTAGACGAGCTTAACAGTATGAAACGAGGTAAGGGGTTTTACATGCAATTATTTAACAAACAAACCATTATCACAAGTGCAAATATTGCACGGAACAGCTGTTTCGTAAAACTGAGGCACTTACACCCGTTTTATATACACACACATGACGCATTTACACTATGCGATCCCTTTGAATGAATACCTCATGGAATTAATACCTGCACACTATCCAAAGTATGGACTCCTGTCGGAAATTACATACCGTGGATAAGAAGTCTTTTTACCCATTCTACACAACACATTCCTTGGATAATGGAACAGCAAATTAAACATCCAACATATATCTTTATTTCTATTCTTATATTTCCTTTCATACTTCCTATATCTCTCCCTTTCCAAAATAACTTCTTATATTGAACTCTATTATTTCCTTCTATTTAACTCCCTTATCGTCTCTGATGATGGGGTATCTTTTATATCCCTGAAACAGCTGTAAGACTACAATTCTCTTTATAAAATGTCCTAGAAATTTCACACTGCCTTGGCTTTGTTTTCTTATTTTATTTAACCTATACACGCTCACACACGACCCGCGTTAGGCACCTCACTCATACTATTATGAAATAGGGAGTCTAACAGCGGTCCTTCCGTAGCGCTTACATAGCCTTACCTGCCTTTTGGATCTTC
>NC_068985.1:77866868-77869092 GCF_001194135.2 Octopus bimaculoides
GTGTGTGTGTGTGTGTGTGTGTGTGTGTGTGTGTGTGTGTGTGTGTGTGTGTGTGCGTGCGTGTGTGTCTGCGTGCGTGTGTGAGAGAGTGTGTGTGTGTATCCTTCTATACGTTGGGTACACAGATTTCCCGAAGCAGGAATAGAAACAACTGTCTTCACACGACATACTTTAAATTACTCCACTAAGCACGATACACCAATAAATGCAAACTGTCAATGATCTCAATGACTTCCACCACATATTTCGTCTCAACCAATACGCTACTCTTTATAAGAGTTCGGCTATCCATTCTTCTAATCCCACAGGGGTGTCAATAATTCTTGCCACAACATCTCCCCCTTTGAGATTTATTTACAGGGGAAGTTTAATATTTCTTCCGTTTAGGCACTACTTCTAACCGTTCTGTTTATTTCCTCTTTCTTGTGATGCTACACTTAGGTTAGACTTCTTGTGGCGTTGGAACATCAAAGGTGTTGTAGAGTACTTCCATGGGTATCGTTTTTTCTTTTTTCCGTATATCTATTTTTTTAGCTGGTTTAAATGTCTTTCGTGTTCCCAATTTTCGCCTCTTATAATATACGTCATTTTGCCTATTCATTTTGTTACTACTCCGTCTTCCCAAACTTCTCTTCCATTTTTATATATTTTGAAAAACACCTT
This sequence comes from Octopus bimaculoides, assembly GCF_001194135.2. Classification (NCBI taxonomy): domain Eukaryota; kingdom Metazoa; phylum Mollusca; class Cephalopoda; order Octopoda; family Octopodidae; genus Octopus; species Octopus bimaculoides. Next base: position 77,867,532 of record NC_068985.1, read on the forward strand.
GTCACCTATATTAAAATACTAATATTTTTAGTGTTTTCCTTATTTGTTTTTCTTACTGCAAAAATTAACTTTATTTTTCGAGCAAACATTAGTTTCGCAGGCAACTTGCCTGAACAAGTGTTTGGGTTCGGTGTTATCTTATAAACCCTCAAGAACTGTGTCAATGTTGCGTCATCGACTGGCACGTTTTCTTGATTTCTTTAATGCCTTTTTAAATGTATCCACGAACCGTTCCGCTTGCCCATTTGATCATGGGTGATATGGCGGAGTAGGGATGTGTTCAACTGCGTACATTTTGCAAAAGTTTTAAAACCCATACACCGTAAACTGCGTACCGTTATCGGATACTATGGTCACCATGTTTTGCAAAGAGTTCATGAAGAAATTCTATTGTTACTGTAGAGTTTGGTTTCCTGCATCTACATATTTCGGCCACTTGGTCCAGCAAAATCTATAGGAAGCTTCGTCCATGGACTGTCGGTTTTAGGCCACGGCTGGTATTTTACCGGTGGTGATTCGGGTGCAAGGGCACAACCTCTGCAAGATTTCATCGACGCTTCAGTGTCACGGTCCATTGTAGGCCAATATACGTAACTTCACATTAGTAATTTCATTCTCGAAATCCCTGGGTGACGAATATGAAATTCCTTTAATAAACGCTTTTGTAGTCAGGCTGGCACAACGACTCTTCTTGCATACTTGAACACACTCTCACGCAGTCAGAAATGTTTCATATTTGTGTTGCGCATATTTTTATTTTCTTTAGTCTCCAGTGTTTCTTTCAGTTTTGTAATGAATTTATCGTTTTCCGATCTTAATTTTATGTTTTTTAAAGTAACTGGTATTTCACGAATGACGTTACCTAAAGCATTTGAAATTTTATTTTCTGCTCGCAAAGCGGCAATTACAGTATCTTCGAATGGTCCCACGTTTTTTTGAAATCAGACTCGATAGACAATCTGCATGGCTTAATTTCTTTGATGGTATGTACTCCATCTTGAAATCATAGTTTAACAATATCATAGCCCAACGCTGTAACCTATAAGCGGTAGAGGTAGGAATTCCTTTATTCAACCTAAATATCGATAATAACGGTCGGTGATTAGTTTACAGACGAAAACTTCTACTGTGCAAAAATCTGTGAAATTTATATATCTATATATACAAGTGTCTACGTCAATATCGACATATATAGTGATTTATGTGCAGTGTGACTTAATATATGAATATTTTTTATGCCTAACATATTTTCTGTATTCTGATATATATATATATATATATATATATATATAGATAGATGTGAATGGAGTCGTACTTATACCTATAAATTTATATATGTTTTTAGTTTAATACATACTGTTACTTGTATGTAATGAGCCTATGTAAATGTATATATGAACACACACATATATATATATGTATGTATGTATGGGTATAAACTAGTATGTGTGCGCTTTTGATTAGTAAGTATAATTATATACGGATATCTTAGTGTGTATATACGGGTATACACATGTATATGTATATTTGTGTGTGTGTGTGTGTGTGTGTGTGTGTGTGT
>NC_068985.1:77869343-77872205 GCF_001194135.2 Octopus bimaculoides
ATATATTTATTTACGAAACTTTCAATCAAATATTATTATCATGCAGAATGAATCACACCTTGACATTTTGTCTGTCCTCTCTCTTTGTATAGTCTCCTGTGGACAGTTACAGAATAAATCTTCTGAAATGGAACTGTCAAAGAGCGATATTCGAGCTATTCAACTTCAAAAATGGATGTAAAGCAGCTGAAAGTGCTCGCGATATCAACAAGGAAATGACCAGTGAGTGGTCTGCTCGAAAATGGTTTAAACGATTTCGTAGTGGAGACTTGAGCCTTGAAGATCGTGAGCGTAGTGGACGCCCATCTGTCATCGATGACGGTCAATTAAAGACCGTCATTGAGAAAGATCCACGTAAAACAACTCGAGAACTGGCAAAAGAATTACAAGTTAGCCAGAAAACTACCTGCAACCATTTGCATGCGATTGAAACATCAAAAAAGCTCGACAAATGGGTACCACACGATTTAAATGAAAATCAGAAAATGCGCAGGTATGAAATTTGCTCACCGCTTCTTCTCAGTAACCAGACCGATCCATTTCTCGACCGTATTGTAACTTGCGATGAAAAGTGCATTCTGTACAATAATAAAGCACGTCCTTCACAGTAGCTGAACCAAAATGAAGCACTGAAAACCTTCCCTAAACCCGAGCTCTTTAAAAAGAAAGTTATGGTGACTGTTTGGTGGTGTATTGCTGGACTTATTCACTATAATTTCTTAAAACCCGGAAAAAAACATTACTGCAGAAACATATTGCCATGAAATTGCCAAAATGAAAGAAAAACTGTCACTCCTCCGTCCCAGATTGCTCAATAGAAGAGAGCCAATCATTCTTCATGACAATGCTCAATCACACGTCTCACTAATGACACTCCAGTAGTTGAGGGAACTTGGCCACGAAGTTCTTCCTCACTCAGCTTATTACCCAGACCTTTCTCCTACCGACTACCACTTTTTCAAGTACCTTGATGGTTTCCTGCGAGAGAAGGAGTTCAAAAATCAAACCGATGTTGAAAGGGCTTTCAAAGTGTTCAACAGCTTCAGAATTCAAGATTTTTATATTACCAGAATAAACAAACTTGTCACTCGTTGGAAAAATGTGTTGATTGTAATGGTACTTACTTTGATGAATAAGATTTCCGCATTGTTGAAATATATTGTGATGAATTTCATGTTTCAAAACGTTACTTAATTTTTACTCTGCCTGATACCTTATATATAGTATACAATGGAGATCTCCTTGCCAAGGGGACCCCATGCACTATGGCCTAAAATCCTGCCGTGGCATTACCTGGAGTGACATGCGACGTCCTGAAGATAGATTGCAACGGAATGCCGCTAGCTCCAATAACATTAGAGTTGCGCCTTTCTAGCCAGTCCATCTGGCATTGTCCTTTTCCGCTAAGTTCAATCGCTGAGTTCGGAGATCTAGCTTCCTCCGCTTGATCCACCGTCAAAAAACTAGAGCGATTTCACTAACAGAAGCTTCGCTCTCTTATGAATATTAAATGGAACGACTATGTGACCGATGTCTCCGTTTTGGCGAGAACGAAAAGCAGCTGCATCGAGGCTACCATCCTGAAACATCGTCTGAGATTAGCAGGCCACTTAGCAAGAATGAAAGAAACCAGGCTACCGCGTCAAATTTTATATGGCGAACTTTCAACTGGAAGAAGACTCTGTGGCCGTCCCCTCCGTCAATACAAGGATCAGCTGAAGCAAAACTTAAAACTAAATGGAATCGATCCCAAAGCCTGGGACATTGAAAACAGATAATTTTGAAGCTGAACGACAGAGGCAAGAGGAAGAGAAACGACAGAAAGAAAATGGAGGCTGCAACAACCAAAGCCTCCACCATGGATCGCTTGTGAACTTTGCAACAGACGCTTCCAAGCAAGAATCGGCCTCATTAGTCATCAGAGGCATAAACACGGACAGAGGGGCTGAAGTGGTCAGCAAGAAACCAAATAAATTATTGGACACACGATAAAACGCCGACGACGACGAGTATACAGTATATAGTGCGTGTGATTAATTAACAAAAATATGACAGTCTCCTAATATAACAATATCTGTTTCAACTCACGATTTCACATCGGGAATCTTGCAAATCAAATACATTGACATAAAACAGTATGTGTGTGTGTGTATATATATATATATATATATATATATATGCACACACACATACACATCTGTGTGTGTGTGTGTGTGCGCGCATGTACACGTGTGTGTGTGTGTGTGTGTGTTGGTATATAAGAACGAAATATGGTACAATTTAATAAAATTTTAAAAAGAATTCTTTTATTTCAAAAATTTTCATTTATGCATTTTCCTTCAAAAGTCGGTTACAGGACGTTTCTGCAGGTAATCAGCAACAGAGGAAATTTGAGACACATTTTTACGAACGGTATCTAGCTTTGGGTAGTTCTTCAGCAAGTCAGCATCTAAATCGATTGGGGATTCCAGGAAAACAAAGCAAGCAATATCTGCAAGAGTAAGCTGTGTAAAACAAATAAAGAGAAAAACATTAAGAAAACAGGAAGAAAGAATGTTAAGAAGAAACGAGAGGGTAACGAAAAAAAAAAAAAAAAAGGAAAAATAAAACTCCAAAATCAAAAATAGCACGAAAGAATAGCAAGAATGCCATGAAAGTTGATCATTGCAATTGTGGCTGATTAATTGAACTTAAATCCTTGCTTACATACATACATCCCACGAACTCCGATGTTCCATTTGATAGGATTGATAACTGTTGAGGTATTCCCTGATATGAAACAAAACGTAGCCTAAATGCACAAACACAGTGTGTATATATATATATATATATATATATATATATGTGTGTGTGTGTGTGTGT
>NC_068985.1:77872215-77872741 GCF_001194135.2 Octopus bimaculoides
ATATATATATATGTGTGTGTGTGTGTGTGTGTGTGTGTGTGTGTGTGTGTATGCATATGTGTGTGTATACGTGTATGTATATGTACGTATGTATGTATGAATGTACATACACACATACATACATATAAAGGATATAATGGAAATTAATATGAACAAGTCAAATTGTGCAACACCATGTATACAAATTGACATCGCATAAATGGCAGCCAATTCCGGTTTCCAATTGCTCTTTCCAAAACTTGCACTATAGCACCCTCAAGAGTGTCAGTCCCAACTTCTCTGATTTTCATAGTGATGTTCTCATTCAGTTGCACCAGGATCTCCGGTTTGTTGACGTAATCCCTCTCCTTCAAAAAAAATCCGGGCTAGTCAAGTCTGCAGAAAGCGAAGGCTAGTTCACATTGCCGTAACGGGAGATTAATCTTTCTCCAAGGCACTACCGTAGCAACTGCATTGTTTCTCTTGCAGGATGAACAGTTACTCCATCTTGCAGGAACCATGTATGTATATATATATATATATATAT
>NC_068985.1:77875594-77876107 GCF_001194135.2 Octopus bimaculoides
TATATATATATATATATATATATATGAATACATGCCACAGATGTTTCGTATTGGCCAATTAAAATACCAAACGGTTTTTTACTGTTTTAAGACACGTGACTAGTACACGTTATTGTGTTTTAAGTTGTACGTCAAGTTGTTCTGTGCAGTCAAGTGTTAGTTAACAATAGCTGTAAATGCGTCGTGTCACGTATAAACCAATGTGACTTAACTTTAATACAGCAGGAAATTTCGTGTACACACAAATATATGTATGTAGACGTGTAGGGAGAAGAGAGAGAGGAGAGAGAAGAAAAATTACGCCACATTGCCTCAAGACATACACACATTTAACATATTATATAACAATGATAAAAAAAAACTCACCCTATCGCCAACGAAGTAAAGTTGCTTGCTTTCCAGTCTTGTCTCCATATAATCAAATAGCCTTAGATAAGTTTCTTTGTATTTGGCCTTAAGCTCCTCCTTTAATAAATAAATAAATATATATATATATATATATATATATATATA
>NC_068985.1:77876551-77880680 GCF_001194135.2 Octopus bimaculoides
ATACATGCATACAGGAATTTGAACTCAGAACACAAAGACAGACGAAATATCGCTAAGCATTTCGCCCGGAATGTTAACGATTCTGCCAGCTCGCCACCTTCGTTTAGTCCAACAAATCGACCCAGCACATAATTTTTCTTACGTCTGGTATCTATTCTAATGCTCTTTTTGCCGGATCGTTAACTTACGAGGACGTAAACAAACCAACACCCGTTGTCAAGCGGTGAGGCGAGGGTGGGATGGATGATGAGATGGGGGGAGACGAAAATACGCGCGTGAATCCAAATCTGGTGTGTTGCCTGGACCAATAAATTCCTCTGGTTTTTCGTTAAACGAAATACCTGATCTGCGCACGCCACATCTACAGATGATAGCAATTATCCGCACATACTCGCGTGCGCGAACACACACGCATGGACAGACAGACAGACAGTCAGATAAATATACGGCGGGCTTCCACGCAGATTTCGTCAATCAAATTCATTCATAAGCCGTTGGTCGGTATGAGTCTATTGTAGAAGGCCCAACGTGCCACTCAGTAGGACAGAATCTGAAACCACGTAATTGCAAAGCAAGCTTATTAACTGCACAGTCATGTCTGCGTTTTAAATCGAAACTGCATACTCTGACCTGAGTACCAAGAAGCACGACTAATTTTTATTTATTATGTAATTATATATCAAACTGAATGTTATAGATATAATTATACAATGCGCTTTATAAAAACTTATCTGGGTCAAAGTCACATTTATATACCCACACAAACAAGTTACATAAATATATCATATGTTAAAATGAAATATAATACACATGCTCTTATATAAGAACTATTTTGACTATCTAAATACACAAAAGCCGTCAAATTCATATAAACACACACAAATATATACCCATATGCAAATATATAAGATACATCTGTATTGACTTTCTCACTGGTAATGCCTTTCCCTATTTATGCACAAATATATTCTATTCCCAAGTAAATTACACTTCACGTTCGTGGCTCCAATGAAGCTATAAGGTTATACTCAGGTACTCAACTATGAGTCCACTACATCTTATAGCAGAAGCAGCTATAAGCTAATGAAGTTCTTAACACAATCGTTTTTTTTTTCCATTGTCATTTCATTTTCTTATTACCTCTCTATACTCGTCTAACACTTCGTTCTGTTCTACACCAGGTTATTAGTCTCACAATGCCTAAGCGAAATATTAAACACGCACACACACAATTCAATTCATCACCTGGATTTCGTAATATATTAAAGAATCAATGAAGTTAAGTACTTGCCTTCATACTGTCCGGGGAGAATTTAATTTTAACAAGGCTATTAAAAACATCCAAGAAACAATCTATAATCTCATCAATCTTGAAGCATTCGTCCTCATTTTTACCGTAGAAACCTGAAAAATATTAAAAATTAAAACATTAGCTGAGAATAAGTTCGGAGGCTTTGTGAACACGCGTGGCTTAGTTGAAAGAGCATTTAGTTCATTATTCTGAGGTCGTGGGTTGAATTCCTGGACTGTCGGCGTGTTGTGTCCTTGAGCAAGGCACTTCATTTTACGTTGCTTCAATCTACTCAGCCGAAAATAAATACTCGCCAGGGGCTGGTGCAGCCCTCTCTCCATCCAGCTGTCACATCGTTGATGTTTAACAGCGCCAAAGATGGGAGGACCGGTTGATAGAATATCTATGTTTGCTTGTAACGACAGAGGTATCTAAGGCTTAGCACTCCGTCGGTCACGACGATAAGTGTTCCAGTTGATCCAATCAAGGGAGCAGCCTGTTCGTGAAAATAACGTGCAAGCTGCTGAGAACTTCATTGACACGCGTACCCTTAACGTAGTTCTCAAGGAGGTTTAGCGTGGCACAGAGTATGACAAGGCTGGCCCTTTCAGTTACAGGCACAACTCATTTTTGCCAGCTGCGAGGAGTGGAGAACGTGAAATAAAGTGTCTTGCTCAAGGATACAACGCACTTCTGGGAATCGAACCCACGACCTTACGATCCTGAGCTGAATACCCAACCAATAAGCCTAAGACAAATAGCGAAAGCATAGTTACATGTCCATAAACCTTGTGAATGAGTACTGCTCGTTAGAAAATTTGTTTGTACTTAAGTTAATCTGGATATACTTGGGAAAATGTAGAAGTTCTGGCGGTTACAAAGTCTACCCTCTATTCCAGTGTTTTTCAAAGTTTCTCATAGTGGGGGAGGGAAGGCGAGGACTGAAAGAGGGGAACGACTAAATTTCTATGGTTGATAAAATAAAAATGGTTTCCAACTTCTAAAATTTGTCAAAAAACATGACTAAGATATAAGAATTATATGGATACAAATACTAATTTGTTCTTTCATTACTAAACAGGGAAAGGATGGTAATTTGATGAACTTGTTGGTATGCCGGACAAATTGCATTATTTGGTTACGGCAATTTACGTTCTGATTTCAAAGCTGACGTCAACTTTGCCTTTCATCCTTTTGGATGAAAGAATTATAAACAATTAATAAAAAGGGAGTGGTGTCTCAAATTTTCACTGACTATTTTTGTGGGGATGGAGCCTAGTGTTTGTCATTTTGGAAATCGCTGCTGTAATCAACCGTCATCCATTTAAGCCAACAGTGGTCTCAAATTTTGGAATAAGGCCAGCAGTTTCAAGGGAAAGGGTAAGTCGATTACACAGACCCCAGTGCTCAACTGGTACTTATTTTATCGAACCTGAAACAATGAAAGTTAAAGTCGACCTCGGCGAAATTAGAATTCAGAACGTAAAAACGGACGAAATGCCGCTAAGCATTTGTCCTTTGTGCTAACGCTTCTGCCAGCTCGCCGTCTTCATTTACGCTCATTCTACTGGTATTTATTATATCAATCATCTGAAAATTGGAAATCTGTGTGGACTGATGTATGCAGGATCTGATCTCACTACTATATGTGAGTAAATTACTTACAGTAACGTGTCTTTGTTTCACAACGAAACCACTTCATCTATCCTAAACTAGGGACAAAAATGTTCCGCTGTATGTTTGTTTCAACTACCAATTGTTGTTAATTCCTTTCCGGTAAGCTGCTAATAATGTTTGCCTAGAAAGCTATGAGTATCACAGAGTCGAAATTTCTTTTTTATTAGGTCCCAAATGATCGCCATGGAAGTAACATTACTGCGTTGCAAGATATAACTAAGCTGCATAAATATAATTATGTATATAATATTTTGAAATGAGAAAAATATAAACTGAAATTCTAAATATAAATTTTGATAACTATATTTATATTTATTTATTGGTCAGCAGAGAAAGAAGTACCTATGACCTTTTACAAGGTTACGGATACTACATCCTAGACGAGTGAGTAGAAAGGAAGAAACATATCCTCAAACTGGAGACCTGGCCCAAATGCAATCAGTTGGGCCAGACGGGGACTCCGCTAAAAGACACCTAATGTTCTAAGTGGTAATATTGATCTCAAATTTTGGCTCACGGCCAGAATTGTCGGAGAAGGGTAAGTCAATTACAGAGATGCCTGTGATCAACTGGTACCTATTTATCGATCCCGAAAGGATGAAAGGCAAAGTCAATGAAAAAAAAGTTGACCTCAGCCATGATTTGAACTCAGAGCACAGAACACCAGAACAGATATCATGAGGATTCTTTTCGATGCTTAAGGTCCAAAAAGTATTACAAATTTTCCTAGTTTAAACTACTAGCATTTATTGGTTAAAATACATAAACGCTTTTTAAAATTTATTTTCTAAACTTTATGCACTAACAGCACATAAATAACTCGGGTGTTTGGATAGGGACGGTCGGACCCCATCGCCGCACCTTCTTGCAAATAAACTTATTATCTAACATTTATTTTAATTCTGTAATCTCCACAAATTCGACAGCAAAAAGTGGAGTCATTTTCATAAATGAGAGCCCTCCCCCCCATCCTCAGTCGAAATCCTGACACCGCCTATGAAATACACCAACATATTTATAATCTGACCTAAATTTTATATGCTCGAAAGTGCAGTGCTTGGATTAAAAGTATGTGAAGCATTGCTTTAGAAGCTGTGTTTGTACGCCAAACATAGTAGGCTAAACATAGTAATGAATACGTCTGGAAACAAAATAGAATAT
>NC_068985.1:77880903-77882927 GCF_001194135.2 Octopus bimaculoides
AGAGAGAGAGAGAGAGAGAGAGAGAGAGAGAGATAGCATGTCGAGAAGATTTAGCTAGAAGTCAGGGTGTACGGAGCTTGCGAGTTCATAGAGGCAGTAGACGATGTACTTTGTAATGCAAAAGCCACTTACTATTTTAAATTTGATGTTGATTTTTTTTTAAATGTCAAGGGACTCAGCCCATCTATGGGATGATATCAAAGGTAGAATATGAATGAGCGATGAATGCTAACACATCAAAGAGGTCATTCTGGACAAAATCTACTCCACCATGACCATCATTATCAAGGTGGCGAGCTGGCAGAATCGTTAGCACGCAGGGCAAAATGATTAGCGGCATTTATTCCATCTTTACCTTCTCAGTTCAAATGCCGAGGTTGACTTTGCCTTTCATCCTTTCGTGGTCGATAAAATAAGGAGCAGTTAATTACTGGAGTCGACGTAATCAATTTATCCTCTCCCGCCAAATCACTGGTCTCGTGTCAGAATTAAGACAAAAATTAAGGTAATGAGCTGGTAGAATTGTTAATGCGTCGAGAGCGACATTTCTTTCACCTCCTTATGCTCTGAGTCCAAATCCTACTGAGGTCAACTTTGCCTTTTATGTTTTCGGAGTCGATAAAATAAGTACAAACTGAAGTATTGAAGTCGATGTAATCGACAAGCCCCACTCCACCCCAAAAAACTTCAGGGCTTGTGTCTATAGCAGAAAGGATTATTATTGTTATTATTATTATTGTGTTGGCTGTGCCTCTCTTTATCTAAAACACCCGTTGCTTTTGTTGAGAATTTTTTTTTTGTTAAGTCAGACTTTGTGCATTTCTTTGAAAAGGGGATCCAACTGTGAAACGATGGGACAGTAAGTGTAGACCTTATGGGGCACGTTTCGTATTACAAAATATTTAGCATGGCGTTCCCAAAAAATACGAATGCAAATAGACTGTATGACATAGGAGACATGTCTCTTGCCACTACCACATATACGAGCGAAGGCCTCCCTCCACTTTTTATTTTCTTACCACCACAACCACCAACGCATCTATCAGCGGCAGAAGTTGTAGTGATGTCGGATATGGATGTCGGAGACTCATTAATGAATGCGAGATTTTCAACAGCAGCAACAACAAAATAAAAATAATAACAACAAAAATTACTAGAATTACGACGATGACGACAGCAATGGTAACAACAGCAGCAGTATTTGTAAACTTTTTTCTTTATTACCCACAAGGTGCCAACATAGAGGGGACGACACAATGAATGTGGGGAAGTAATGGGATGGGGATGAGTAATAAATAATAATAGTAATAATAATAATAATAATAATAAGAAGAAGAAGAAGACTCCGATATATTCAAGACTTCGTTATAGTTATCCACGGAACAGGAAATAATATATAAGGTCAGGTTTATAAACTTAGCAACGCCGAGATACACTGCTAATTGTATCGAAGCAGTAATCTCATGTTTATGTTACTGATCTTAAATAATTTTCTCGCTTAATTATTAACCAAACATTTTGGATATCATATGGGTTATTGTGATCGGATCGCTTATCATTTTTCATTTATTTTGAATGCTTTACATTAATTGACGTTCCCGAGTAATGTTGGGTAAACTGCTAGTAAACAATAAATAATAAAATACTATAATATGAATAAATGTCATAATTTTTACAATTTTTCTTTTTCCAAAGAATTTTTCTTTTTCCAAAGAATTTTTCTTTTTCCAAAGAATTTTTCTTTTTCAAAACAAATTTTCGACGTCCATTCCGTAGTGATACAATTTGGGGATCTTTTTTAAAACGGGGGCCACATTTTTCATTAACGAAACACTTTGAAACTTGGAACACTGGTAGAATGTGTCATATAAAACATCTTTTTCTCTTAGTCTTCTTAAAAAAAAAAGAAATCCATAAATTATTCCATGTTAAAGTTGTCGTATTTCTGTAATTTCAACCAATCACTGACGTCCATTCAGCCGATATACATTAAGTGCCGACTACATAAACAAACGATTCTGAAA
>NC_068985.1:77883027-77888079 GCF_001194135.2 Octopus bimaculoides
CTAACCCTAACCCTAACCCTAGGGTTAAGGTTAGGGTTAGGGTTAGGGTTAAAGCAAATTTAAAATGAAAAAAGCTAATAAAACGAAGGTATGGAGATTAAATACGCTTTACATCGCTTAATGAGCCAAAGGAGTAAATCTAAACAACTGAATACTTGTCAGTGATTGGTTGAAATGATCGAAATAAGACAATTTTTTACATGAAATAAATTCGAATACAAAAATATTTTTCTGTTCTATAACACAAAATAGATAAGTATACGAAGTTTGAAAGTCTTTCGGTACCAAAAACACTACGTAAAACATTAATGAAAAATGTGGCCCCCGTTTTAAAAAAGATCCCAATTTGGCATGAATTACGTATGACGGACATTCAGTTATATCCAGTTTCACCATGGCCTATCTTATACCATCCTTGTAATCTTGTAGCCGCCCCATATGTATGGGGTTTGTCATGACACATGCCCAAGACCGTTTTTAAACTGCAGTATTTGTAAACTGATTGGCAAAGGTTTTTAACAGTGACACCAGCAAGAGAAACAACAACAACGTCTCCGTCAATAGTAATAACAACGGCAGTAGCGACAGTGAAAACGGGAGCAGTAATCCCTACAAAGACAACAGCAGAGGCATGCTGGCAAGGTCTCCTTTGCTGGAACGTTTTCCCAAAAAGAAACTGTACAGATTCACTGAGGAGGCCCAGCAGACCTAGCTGGAGGATGTCCGATTTAGAAAAATTGTGGGATAAAGAGCTACTCGGGCTCCTCTGTCTGGAATCCTAGCTGGAGTGACTACACCAAAAAAAAAGGTATTTAGACACGTTTCTTTAAAACGTCGTTGTCTGAAAACGGCGACGTGCATACACTGGAGAGGACTCTCCAAAATATATCGCAAACAACCATCTCGGAGCAGCTTTGTCAAAGAGACAAATCGTGGAAAGTGAGTTTGACAAGCCGTGAAAAGCGAGACAGCTACCACGCCTAGTCACTGTCAAGAAAATTCTGAAGATGTCACACCGCATACCCAGTCCATCACTCAGCGGGCATTGACAACAAATGGTGCACCTAACCAGTTTCACAGAAAACGGAGGAGCAAAATCTCCAGCCCAGAACTTGGCCAATACAAGACGGTCAGAAGGCAATGTAGCATTTTTGATTTGAGATGTTAATTTAATTACTTTCTCCGGTCGCATGGCGTTTGCAAAACCGGTACTTTGGATTTGTTATTCGATTTTTATTTGTGGTTCATAGCAGTGGTGGTGGAAATTTTGGGTGTGTTGAATCGACAATTTGAAATTTCGTCTTTCAATTTTCCGTGCTAGTTGTTGATATTTTGGTTGGCACTGGTGGTAGTGGAGCTTTCACGTCTTTTTATTTGCGTTTTTTTTTTGACATTTCTATTGTTGTTTATACATTTCTGTTAACATGCAGTAATAGGAAATGTTTAATGTATTGACTGTAGGAACAACTAACTTACCCCTGGATCTTCGAAGCCATATTTTTACCCATAATTTTTAATCGTAGTACTAAAACCATCTAAAATTCGACTCGAAGGGGTTAAATTTTCCCAAAGCGGACTAGCTTTAGCGGACGCTTAACAAAATGGTAGAACAAAAACCAAAATTACTCTCTTCATAATAACAAAATTCAATAACTATTCACAAGTTCCAAAACGACGCATTTCTCAAGCAAGCACAGGGCGCATCATAGTCATGTGTTGAGAAAGATACTTTGGGTTTGAATAATTCACCCTTGAAAACATGACTGTTTCGTTCATCACCCTTAAGCAAACTTTATTCAGGGACCTTTTGAGTGGAACGGGCTCCTCGACATGAAGAATTCTAACAGGGCCCCACCTGCAAGGTCATTCGCTGTTTATCGTGATATGAGATCACCATGTCGCGCCCATATGGTTGTGATGCATGTTCCAGGAGTACTCTTGTCAGACGGATAGTCGTGATGAGTATATTGGGCATTTTATATTTGTAGCCCAGCATCACTTTGATGGCGTGTGCTGCTCTTTCATTCAATAATAGAAATAATAATAATAATAATAATAATAATAATAATAATAATAATAATAATAATAATAATAATAATGATAATAATAAAAAGAAATGGAAAAACTTTCAAAATACAAAGACCTGGAAATAGAGATAACTCGAATGTGGAATCTAAAAACAGAAACAATTCCTATCATAGTAGGTGCCTTAGGTATAATAAAAAAATATTCAGACAAATACATAACAAAAACACCAGGACTTACAAATATATATAACATACAGAAAATTGCACTACTGGGTACTGCACACATTCTACGCAAAACACTTTCAATACAGTAAACATAAGAGCACCACAGCAAACCACAGCACATACCCAAGGCGCACAGAGCTGCGCTCGGTAGTGAAGTGAAAGCACGTTATAAAAATAAAACTACTGAATAATAATAATAATAATATGGCTTTTACATGGTCTTTGAAGATGGTCAGGAACTGACTTAAGTTTTGGTATTTTGGGGTTTATAGAAGAAAGCAAGTCTTGAGGCTTCGGTAATAGATATATGTAAAATGAGAAATGTTTCAGACAAATGGACATGTTGGCAGATAGTTAAATTGATTAAATACTTAAAATGCAATTATAAAATTACTTTGAAATGATATCTTTCATGAGAATTATCTATCTAGAAACTCATATCTACTATAGTCACAACATTGCTTTCGTCAGTAACTTTGCTATTTGCTATTCATCTGAATTACATGTCTGTCTGTTTTATCTATCTATCTGTCTGTCTACTTAGATGTTTGCCTCCTTAAATTTCTGTTGACTTTCATGCTCGTCCTTCTGTCTGTTTACCTGTATGTCTGTCCCACTATCTACTTATATGTCTGTCCATGTATCTCCATAAGTGTCTGCCCAGTCACATATATTAGAACAGTGTTTAACAGAATCCTTTTTAATCCATAAACCTCTTAGTTAAAAAAAAGTGTACTTCACTATAAACGGAGAAAGTACACATATTAACAGTGATTTTAACTTTTAGCACCAGACCAGCAAATTGGTGGGAGAGGTAAGTCGATTACAGTGCTTGACTGATACTTATTTTATCCATTCCGAAAAGATAAAAGGTAAAGTCGATCTTGGCGAAATTTCAACTCAGAACGTAAAGACGAGCGAAATACCGCTAAGTAATTTTCCCGACGTGCTATCGACCTTGCCAGCTCACCACCTGGCACAGCATATTAATATTCTAAAGAAATTTTAATTCACATTTTAATCACTTGTTACTTATTCGGTCCCCATTCTGAGGTAAAACCATATGCACTTGAGAAACACTATCTTTCGTAGAATGTCTCCATCTGCCCAAAAACCCATCATATGATCTCCCCAAGTTAAAATAATAACACTCAGTAAACAAATGCCCAAACAAACGTAGCAGGGCATCAATTAGTTGAGATTTTATGATATTTGTAATCAAAATACACAACGTTCCTCTCAGATATTTTGCGTCAGTCATATTGTTACTTACCAAATATTAATTAAATTAATTTTCCAAATGACCCAATTGCTTTGTTCCCATATATAAAATGTACTCAGATAACATGCTTTATACTTACCATATGACTTGCTTAAATAGCGGGCGATTGCTATGCTCTGAGTAAGGACCGTCTTGTCATCGATTATCAATATAGGAAGAGCTTTTCCAGGTATTTCTGTAAAGAAATTATGTATGAGAAATGCAAATTAAACCAAATAAGTTTCGTTGCTGTTGTTTCATCTCCAGCTCTAATCGAGCGTACTTATGATCAAAGGTTTTCTAGCTAGTGAACATTAGGACTTTTATTCAAATGCAGCGTTTTTATTCTGCATTTCTAGAACTATTTTGGGGCAGGATTCTGATTTAAGCACCCTGTATATAAGCCTTCATGACTGTTTTACTTTTTAGAATTTTCTAAAAATTTGTCCGAATTTGTGTTCTACACATGAGAATTCACACAATTTTGAAAAAAAAAAACCCAAAAGAGGGATTGAAACAAAGAATGTTAACCCTCCAGCCTCATAAATCTTAAAATTTCCATTCATTCTCGGATTTTTTAAAAATCAGTCTAAAATACGGAAAGTCCGAATTTTTGCTTAAATTCCAGCAATGGACCACCCTTGGGTGCATCAACATTCCATTAAATATATTAAGATTTTGAGAAACAACAATACATGTCAGAGTGGCAAAGAAACGAGGAAGGTATCAGGTGGTCGTGAGATGTGCTAAAATTAATAATAGCTAAATTGCCCTTAAATCACACAAACAGACAAAATATTTTTTGTTTTGCATAATCGTATGAATTCCCTTGTGTAGAAACGAAGTTCACAAAATTTTTCTGGAAATTTCCAAAAATAAGGAACTTATGGGGTGCTTAGACCAGAATTCCGCTTAATTTTGTGTATCTAGAATATATCTAGAGTTATATGAATGTATTTCTGCCATCGATTTCTTGTCGGGGCAGCAGAATTTCGGATGAGGCACCTAATACTTTACGAAAAAGGAAAAAAGGTACTTTATTTGTCAACCTTGAAGAGATGAAAGACTAAGTTGAGTTCAGTGAGATGGGAACTCAGAGAATCGATTATATATTATAATTGATATAATCGATCATATTATTGATCTCAGCCAGTACTTGACTGAAGACAGTGAATTAGCAGAGTCATTAGAGCGGCGTATTAAATGTTTTTCGGTGTTTGTTTCATCTTACTAGGTTCTCAGTTCAAATCCCACCTCGAAAACCAACTTTGCCTTTCGTCCCTTCGAATTCAATAAATTATGTATCAGTGAAGTACTAGGGTAGATTCTCTGTCTGTCTATCTCTCTGCAATCGGCTATATCAGTGTTTCTCAAGATGAACCACATTACCCACCCTACGTGACTCATTTTAGTGCGGTGTAACATATTCTGGTTGGGTGTATGCTGCTTCAGAATGGGGCGTAAGAAAGTAGAAAGTGAATAAAGCTTTCATTAAATCTTTTTTTTTGTGTATATATATATATATATATATATATATAT
>NC_068985.1:77889493-77891902 GCF_001194135.2 Octopus bimaculoides
AATAACCATAAGCTATGGAACATAATCGAAGCCCAAGTAGAAATTTTTGAGAGGTTTCACTACAAAACGATGTTACGAAGAGTTTAAAAATTTTGTGCACCAAAATAGGAATGCAAACATTTATAGCAATCTCCATAAGTTCGATTATTAGCGATACTTTCTTGCATTGGCACACAATCACAAAGGGTAGGGTTTTATCGTTTGAAACATCCTAGAATTTCTTCATCTACCATGTAGGTGATGAAAACCTAAAGTCGGTCTCGACCGGATTTACACTTACAGCGTGAGCGGGTATAAATAAATATCAGGCTAAATGCTTTGCAATAAGTTTGACACTTTACCATTCCTGCCATGCCGAGAGTTTAGTAAATTCCAGTACCTACGCCTGATATTTATTTTACCGCCCCCAATACCGAGACGACGAATTGGCAGAATCATGAAGAGTGTCTTACAAAATACTTTGTAGTTATTTGTTTGGGATCTCTTCAGTCAGAGGTCAACTTTATTTTTCAATCCTTTCAGAGTCAATTAACTAATGAACCACTCCAAGATAGTGGATTGGACAAACTATTTGACAAGCGTTGGACAAAATATCTTGCGGCAGTTATTCTGAATATTTACGTTTTTAGTTCTCAGAAAGGTGTGATGAACTTGTTAGTATGTAGCCAACAAGATGACAACTTGTCAGCGGTGTAGCAAGGGTTCTTAACGCTCGGAGAAGCAAAGACAATTTTGGTGCTTCCACATTAATTAATTCGCATAAGAAAGAAGAAATTTTAGGTAATTTCACACTGGTGTCCGAGGACAACTGCCAGTGATTTGATAACGAAGTCACTCGGGATCATTCATCGATCCGATGATGCAAAGAAGGAAGGGATGTGAACTTAAAAATGAAAAGAACCATAACTCGTACTACGCTCTACAAATCGAAATATTACTGAACTATTATTGAATACTTTCGTGTTGAACAAAAGAACGTAAAACCTGAAACGGGGACTTCTTTTATCACTGGTGCTTAATTTATCGACCCCGAAAGGATGAAAAGCAAAGTCGACCTCGGCGTGGGTGGGGGAATATTGCTAAGCATTTCGCCCGTCGCTCATAAATATCATTTAACAGTCTTACGACAAAAGATAACAACAACTCTATAAATGTATTTTATATAAAGTCACAAACGTAGGAAGAGGTTGGGGCGGTAGGAGCGGTCCGCCTCGGGCGACACTTTTGGGTCTGCTGTAGGCAATATGTGTTCAGAACCTGTCATCCATTTGTAGTTGATAAAAATATCCTACATACCAAATAAACGTGTGGCTTTGTGCTTATGCAATAAATAAATATATAAATAAAGGAATAGGAATTTTGAAAAAAAAAAGCATTTAAAACATTCTTTGAAGGTGCACTTTTAGTACAGACGTAGCCTACTGGATGAGACTAGAGAAAGAGCTCGCTCCCCAACCACATGGTTCTGGGTTCAGTCCCTCTGATGGCATGTTAGTCTTGCACTATAGGGCCGGCCTGTGAGCGGATTTGCTAGACGGAATGTGAAAGAAGCCTGTCGTGTATACATACATACATACATACGCGCGCGCGTATGTGTGTGTGTGTGTGTGTGTGTGTGTGCGTACGTACGTGTGTGTGCGTGCGTGTCTTTGTGTTTGTCACTCACCACCGCTTGACAACCGGTGTGTGTTTCTTTACGTTTCTGTAACTTAGTGATCCGGAAAAAAGAAACAAATACCAAGCTTATAAAACATAAAAATGTTTAAATAATAAGTACTGAGATCGATTACACCCTTCAAGGCTTTCTCCCAGCATGGCCGAAGTATAATGACAGAAACAAGTTAAACAAGATTTGAGCAGAAAAAAAATAAAAGGAAAACAAAACAGATAAATTACATGTCAACAGAAGCGCAGTCGTGATTGTATGGTAAGAAGTTTGTTTCCCAATCACATGGTTCCAGGTTCAGTCCCACTGCGTGGCACCTTGGACAGGTGTCTTAGCCTCGGGCCGACCGAAGCCTTGTGAGTGGATTTGGTTGACGGAAACAGAGTCTATCGTATACACACACACACATATATATATAAGGATCTACTTTTCGTAATGGGATAAAAAACCAACGCTGTGTACAATATAGAACATTTATATAAGACCTATTTATAAATGTTCTATATTATACACAGCCTTGGTTTTTTTTATCTCATTATGAAAAGTAAATCCTTATATTCACACGCTGATATATGACCTACGTTGGACTCCCTTATTCGTATAATCTCCGAACATGGAGCTTAACAATAGTCTATCCATAGCACTTACTCAACATTACCTGAACCCTCTAGGTCTAATTGACACCACTATCGCTCATAACCCCTCTCTCTCTCTCTCTCTCTCTCTCTCTCTCTATATATATA
>NC_068985.1:77893201-77895164 GCF_001194135.2 Octopus bimaculoides
TCTCTCTCTCTCTCCTCTCTCTCTCTCGCACAGACGCGCACAAGCATACCCATGCACACACACACACACATACACACACATACACACACATACACACACATACACACATACACACAACGGTGTATATGCGCGTGCGTGAGTGTGCGCGCACGGGCGCGCTTGTGTGTTCTCACACAATGACAAGGTTAAAATAGCTGATAAAAGCGACAATGGTGATGACGATGATGATGATGACAACGACGACGATGATGATGACAATGCAAAAAAAAAGAAAAGAAATTCGATTTAAACAACTCATGCTAACCACTTACAAATGTCACATTTTCCTTTTTCTTCTTCTCCACCTCTCAATCTCTCCCATTTCACTCTACCCCCCACCCCACCCCCACTGCATTTGCGTGTGTGTGTGTGTGTGTGTGTGTGAATATATACACACGCACCACGTTTTTTTTCTCTTTCACATGTCTATAAACATACATTCATACGCATAAACATACGTTCGTACACATATACACGTGCGCATGCGCGCACAAACCCCTCCGCAATTCACATATCCAACACCCACACACGGTTATAATATGTTGGGAAATAAACCAAAAAAAAAAAAAAGCATAGAAAAATAAATAAACAAATAAAGAGAGCGAGACACAAAGGTAGTGGGTATGGCAGACCAGTATATTGAGATAACCTATATTTTTTACATACACGCTGTTAGCAGATATTTTTTGTTGAGTCAATATAGGCTAACTTGATATAATATAGAGCAATTTAGATCAGCTCCTTTCTGTTCAATTAGTACAAGCCCTACTAAAGTTTGGCAAAATGGTTAGCACGCAGGACAAACTGCTAAGCGACATTCCTTCCAGCTCGTTACGTTCTGTGTTCAAATTCTGCCGTAATCGACTTTGCCCTTGTTCCTTTCATGGTCCATAAAATAATTACTAATTGAGCATTGAGGGCAATGGAATCGATTAATCCTTCTCCACAAAGTTTCATGCTTAGCCTATAGTAGAAGGAATTATAATCATTATTTATTTACGGCCTAAAAGGCGGCGAGCGGGCAGAATCATTAGTACGCTGGAGAAATGCTTAGCGGCGTTTCGCCCGTCGCTACGTTCTGAGTTCAAGTTCCGCCGAGGTCGACTTTGCCTTTCATCCTTTCGGGGTCGATTAAATAAGTACCAGTTACGCACTGGTGTCGATGTAATCGACTACCTCACCCAAATTTCAGGCCTTGTGCCTATAGTAGAAAAGAATATTTATTCACTGTTCAAAGGCGGTGAGCTGGCAGAATCGTTAGCTCGCCGGGCAAAATGTTTAACAGTATTTCGTCCGCTTTTACGTTCTGAGTTCAAGTTCCGCCGAGGTCGACTTTGCCTTTCATTCTTTCGGGGTCAATAAATTACATACCAGTTGAGAACTGGAATCTATGTTATTGACTATCCCCCTTCCCCCAAATTTCAGGTCGTGTACCTATTATAGAAAGCATTATTTATTACTATTCAAAGGCGGCGAGCTAGCAGGACCGTTAACACGCAGGACAAAATGCTTAGCGGCATTTTTTCCGGCTTAACGTTCTGAGTTCAAATGTCGCCGAGGTCAGCTTTGCTTTTCATTCTTTCGTGACTAATAAAATAAGTAGCAGCTGAGCACCAGGGTTGATGTAATCAACTCGCACACCCACTCCTTAAAACTGTTTGTCTGGTGCTAAAATTTGAAATCATAATTTATCATTATTCAACCTTTTTAAGTTCCATTTGTAAGAAAAGTGAGAGTGGAGGGGAAGGTACTACCCCCTCTTATACGTATTAAATTTCTAAGAAGGTGGATAAATGTAGCGAGAAGGGCACAAATGAATGAACCTGCTCTAACTGTGCACATGTAGACTGTAAATTTCGGAGGAGAGTGGAACACTTACCTTGTTGCTCCTGGTGAGCAGGGTGAATCGATAACTGTAGGGTTC
>NC_068985.1:77895834-77903984 GCF_001194135.2 Octopus bimaculoides
CCGATATACATTAAGTGCCGACTACATAAACAAACGATTCTTCGTTTTATTTGCTTTTTTCATTTTAAATTTGCTTTAACCCTAACCCTAACCCTAACCTTAGGGTTAGGTTTAGGGTTAGAGTTAGGGTTAGGGTTAGGGTTAATTGTTTCAGAATCGTTTGTTTATGTAGTCGGCACTTAATGTATATCGGCTGAATGGACGTCAGTGATTGGTTGAAATTACAGAAATACGACAACTTTAACATGGAATAATTTATGGATTTCTTTTTTTTTAAAGAAGACTAAGAGAAAAAGATGTTTTATATGACACATTCTACCAGTGTTCCAAGTTTCAAAGTGTTCCGTTAATGAAAAATGTGGCCCCCGTTTTAAAAAAGATCCAATTATTCGATTCAATGTAAATCTCCAGGCTTTATGTCCATCTTTGTATCTTCCCCCTTTATCTGTCGTTCTGGTAGCAAATAAAGAAACCACCACCATCAATTTTCTGCAGGTCGATTAGCCGATCCCACACAAAAGGTCCTTGAATAAGGGTTGTTTAAGGATGATGAACAAAGCACTCATGTTTCTAAAGGTGAATTATCCAAACCCCCCAAAATTCCTCTCAACACATGGCTATGATGCTCCTCCACTACTACTGCTAGTGATCAGAGGTGCACATATCGTCAACCACTAAGGAACATGCTCAACTGGTTAAGGTCAAGCAAATGACAAGCAAATCTGACAAGAATATCTACTGTAGCCCAATGTACATGAGAACATTTCCTATCAGTTAAGATCAGAAGCCATGAGAGCCATTGCCTGGTACTGCATCAGAGCATATTATTTATTATTATTATTATTATTATTATTATTATTATTATTATTATTATTATTATTATTATTATCATCATTATTATTATTATTATTATTATTATTATTATTATTATTATTATTATTATTATTATTATTATTATTATTATTATTTGTTAAAGATTGACATAACTCTTTAACGGGCACAAGAGCAGTTGTTCTACAAAACTTGCCGAACATTTTACATCAACTGGCTGCATTTTGAGGAACACCTGAAGTGCACATTCTCAGAAAATATTCCGAATATACTACACTTCCAGTCCTCAAAATGCATAACAGCAAATATGTTTGTGAGTTACTAACACTACGCCCTGGTGAGATGAATATACTTTCGGGTGAATACCATCACATTTACACAAAACTGTTCGAATAAATATTCTTTTTTCTGTTTTCTTTTTTCCTTTTTTTTTTCCTTTTGCAAGTTGCAAAATTGATGACTGATGATGTCATTCTGTCAAAGTGGGAACGCAGAATTTCCTCGTTTATATGTTTTTGAATTCCTGTGTTTCTTCATTTTACATTTTGAACTTGAAAAAGACTGACGAACAGTCGAAATATTGTTCAAACCAATAATTTATTATCAGGTCATCCCATAAGTTCTGCCCGATTTTACCTTTCTTAAAACTGAATGAAATTTAATAGTATTTTAGAATGTCTAATGGAATTTAAAATTATTTTTATGCATTTGTGTACATTTAAACTAATTAAATATTATTTTACAGAATAATAGAATTAAGATTTCTCTGATTAAAACCCTTTCTAACATGGAAGTATCCAAAGTGCATTTGTGGCACATAATGCTTTATGAGTACAAAAAAGGAAACTCTGCAGCCGAAGCGACTCGAAACATACACTCAGGTTATGGGAAAGAATGCTTGAATGAAAGAACTTGCAGATGGTTTGCAAAATTCAGAAGTGCAGATTTCAGCCTTGAAGATGAAGATCGAACATGAGTTGAGTTTGATGATAAGCTCCTTGAGGTATTACTTGAAGAAAATCCAGCATTATCAGTTGAAGAATTGGCAATAAAGCTAAGTTCAAACCATACAACTGTTCATCATCATCTTCAACAACTTGGAAAGGTTCCTAAACTTGGAAAATGGGTGCCTCATGAATTGTCCGAAAGCAACCGCAAATCCCGATTTGACATCTGCTCTTCTCTCCATTCTCGCGAACTCATTTTACCCTCTTTGGATAGACTGGTGGCGAAAAATGGATCTTCTATCGAAACGTTAAACGTCGTAAACAGTGGCTTGGTAAAAGGGGAAAAGCTCAACCACAACAGAGAAAGGAACTTTATGGAAAAAAGGTTCTTCTCTCTATCTGGTAGGATTGCAAAGGAGTAATTCACTTTGAATTGTTACCACCTAATGCAACAATCAATGCTCAAGTCTACTGTCAGCAATTAGAGCGTTTGAACCAAGAGTTTTATATTGATGAGATTAAAAAGTTTGTAAATAGATGGAAAGACGTCATAGATAATCAGGGAAAGTACGTTGATGATTAAATTTCAATTAAATATAACATTTGATTGCTTGTTTTCTTTATTCAAAATTCAGACAGAACTTATGAGATGACCTGATACAATTGCATTGCGCTCTTATTGTCTATTCGGCGAGCTGGCAGAATCGTTAGCATGCCGGGCAAAATGCTCAGCGGTATTTCGTCCGTCTTTACGTTCTGAGTTCAAACTCCGCCGAGGTCGCCTTTGCTTTTCTTCCTCTCGGGGTCGATGAAATAAGTACCAGGTATGTCGCTATGTTCTGAGTTCAAATTCCGCCGAGGTCAACTTCGCCTTTCATCTTTTTGTGGTCGATTTTGCCTTTCATCCTTTCGGAGTCAATAAATTATGCACCAGTGAAATACTGGGGTCAATCTAACCGACTAGTCCCCTCCTTACAGGCCTTGTGCCTTTAGTAGAAAGGATTATTATTAATATTGAGTGAGAGAGCAGTGCATGCCATCAAAGTGACACTGGTGTACAAATATATGAAACCCAATATACCAATCATGACTACCCGTCTAACGGTATACCAGGCACATGCATCACAGCCATATGTGCACAACATATTGATCTCATATCAAGATAAACAGTCCATGACCTTGTAGGTGGAGCCCAGTTAGAATTTTTTTCAGGTTAAGTAGCACATCTCGCTCAAAAGGTCCTTGAATAAAGGTTGTTTGAGGATGTTGAACGAAACATTCATGTTTCCAGAGGTAAATTATTCACACTCCAAAGAATACCTCTCAACACATGGCTATGATACTCCCCACAACTTCTGCTCGTGATCAGAGATGCACACACTGTTAGTCACTAAGGGATATATTCAACTTATGCTCAAACAACTGACAAGCAAATCTGTGGTATTGAGCAGAATATTTGCTGTAGCCCATCTTTTATACCATGACAAAACATTGTACATGATATCACTTCCACTCAGTTAAGATCAAAAGCCATGAGAGCTAGTGCCTGGTACTGCATCAGGGCATTTATTATTATTATTATTATTATTATTATTATTATTATTATTATTATTATTATTATTATTATTATTATTATCGTTTGGTTTCAATGTGTTTTGCATCGGATCCCAAAAGTTTGCTGAATTTTGTTGAAGCATCTTGTTTACTGGTGGAATTTTTGTTGATTCTTTAAACGAAGATACCAGCCCCACTGGATGAAGCGGGGATTGCACAGTTTTCTTGATTTCAGTTGTTTTTCTCTCCTTGTTGGAAATATGGTGAGGACAATACCAACTAATAGATTCAATGGAGAAGTACTACTACTCCTACTACTAAAAGCTTGCACGAGAACAACAACAATAATGACTTACTGCAGCATTTTTAACAATACAAGGAACACAATAACAACAGCAGTAGTGATAGAAGCAGTAGCAATGCAACAATAGCAACAACACATTTAGCAACAGTTGCAGTCACAGCAGTGAAATAAATGGCGAGACAAAATGGCGGAGGCGATTCCCTGGGCAAACAATCGCTTGCAGGAAGGCGGCGAAATGATTCAGTATCGCTTGCTCGCCCTTACAAGAAGGATTACTTGACGCAGGTGAAGCCATGAGGGTGAATTGGCGAAAAGTAGAAGTTACCATCCAAGTCGAGGTTTTGACAGAAATCTCACGAAAGACGGTAGTGTATCGCTGCGCGTTGGTTAAAAACTGGTACCTGGAAGCAGTGATACAGGTGGAAATTGTTCAGATGGAAAGTGCCCTGAAAGAAATATGGTCAGCTATAGATCATGTGACCAGCTAATGAAGCTAAAAAAATTGATAATAATAATAAAGATAATAATAATAATAATAATAATAATAATAACGGCTGTAAAAATCAGCTACTGATCAATAAAACCATAACTGAAGACACCCGCAGAAAGAAGAAGGGTCTAAGTATGGCCTGGATCGATTACCGAAAGGCTTTTGATAGTATTCCCCACAACGGGATCCTAGAAACACTAGCCATGAACAAGGTAGCACCAATAATCATAAAATATATAAAACATTCCGTGAATAAATGGCAGACAATGCAACAGCTCCAGACAAAAGGACTCATAAAAACCAAAGCTATCCTCATTAGAAGAGGAACATTCCAGGGAGATACACCCTCTTCACTCCTTTTCTGCTTGGCACTGACACCTTTATCTGACATGCTAAACAGAACTAGATGTGGATACAACTGTTATGGCAAAACAATTAGCCACCTCTTATATATGGATGATCTACAACTGTACGCTACAAATGAAAACCAGCTGGAAGCATTACTACAGACAGTACATGGATTTACCAAAGAAATAAACATGAAGTTTGGTTTAGAAAAATGTGCCAAAGCAACCTTGAAAAAAGGAAAATAGTTAAGAGTAGCAGCATCACACGAGATAAAGCAAATGAACTAAAAGAATTAGACCAAAGCCAGGCATGCAAATACTTTGGAATCAATGAACTAGATACGATACAACACACACAAATGAAAGAGAAGATAAGAAAGGAATACTATATACGAGTTAGATTAATATTGAAAACAGAGCTCAATGCGAAAAAAAAAAAAGATAATTGGTATGAACACTTTAGCCGTCCCAGTTATAAGTTACAGCTCCAATATCCTTAACTGGATTCTAAATAAACTAATCAAAATAGACAGGAAAACAAGAAAAATAATGACAGGATTTAGGATGCATCATCCAAAATCTGACATAGAAAGGCTATATATACAACGTATGGAAGGTAGCAGAGGCCTTATACAGCTAGAAAGCTATTACAAAATAACCACCTTAGGATTAAAAAAATATCTACTTCAGAAGCAAGAAAAACTAATACAAATAGCCACAAAACACGATCAAAACAAAGAACTGTTTTCAGTCCTTAAGGAAGCTGACAAATACAAAAACGAAGTCATGATACCTTACAACTATAAAGAAAAAGAAGAAACAACAAAAGCTGTAAAACAACTGAAATCCAAACTAAAACTATAACAGCAACAGATCATGATAAAACGATGGCAAGAAAAGCCCCTTCATGGCAAATACTGGGTTAAACTAAACGCAAAAGATATAAACAAAGCAAAATCCCAACAATGGCTGAGAAGCTCAGGACTCAAAGCAGAGACTGAAGGATTTTTAATTGCAGCACAAGACCAAAGCCTCCCCATCAGAAATTACCAAAACCATATAATGAAAAGAAACACAATTAACTGCAGAATATGTGGAGATTGACAAGAAACAATAAACCATATTGTCTCTGGCTAACAAGGAATATATTCACAGACACGACAGAGTTGGGACCTATATACACTGGAAACTATGCCAATACTATGGAATAACAACAGACAAAAATGTTATAGGTACACGCCAGAAAAGGTCACAGAAAATGGGAAAGCAACCATATTATGAGATATGCCAATACACACAGAGAAATTAAGGCCAATCTGCCGGATATAGTTCTCAGCGATCATCACGGAAAAAACTTATTTCTAGTCGATGTATCAATACCAACAGATGACAACGTTTCTCTAAAAGAAATGGGAAAACTTTCAAAATACAAAGACCTGGAAATAGAGGTAACTCGAATGTGGAGTCTAAAAACAGAAACAATTCCTATAATAGTAGGCGCATTAGTTATGATGAAAAAATATTCAGACAAATGCATAACAAAAACACCAGGACTAACAAGTATATATAACATACAGAAAATAGCACAACTTGGCACCGCACACATCCTACGTAAAACTTTCAATACAGTAAAAATAAGGGCATCACAACAAACCACAGCACATACCCAAGGCACAAAGAATTGCGCTCGGTAGTGCAGTGGAAGCAGGTGATAAAAATAAGACTACTGAATAATAATAATAATAATAATAATAATAATAATAATAATAATAATAATGATAATAATGATGATGATGATGATGATGATGATGATGATGATGATAATGATAATAATAATAATTTTAAATTTTGGCACAAAGCCAGAAATTTCGGTAGATGCTATAAATCAATTACATCGATCCCAGTGCTCAACTGGTACTTATTTTATCGAACCCGAAGGGGATGAAAGGCAAAGTTGACTTCGGCGGCATTTGCACTCAGAACATAAAGACGGAGGAAATGCTGCAAACATTTTGCCCGGCATGCTAACGATTCTGCCAGCTCGCCTCCTTAATAATGATAATAATCTTTTCTTCATCAACCACTGAGATGTAGATCATGTGACCAGATAAGTTCGGAGGCGTGGAGGTTCTCTTCAAGGATGAAGCCCTTGCGTTGAAGCTCTCCATAGCTGCATATGCAACAGGGAGCTCACCCTCTACACAACGTATCTAGAGAAAGAGTGTTGCGTTAAGATAGAGTTCTGCCTGGGCTGTACGTCTGGTGGTTGTTGGCTTGTATCACTTTCAAAGTAAGTAACAGAATGGGTACAGAAACCATGAAAAAAAAAAACAGATATACAATAACTCAAGTAACCCAGTCCGGTACTACTATTTCTGGCACTCCACTACTTTAGACTAACCGGAATATTGAAAGAAAGATTTTTACCGTTTAACTTTCGTACATCGGATAAAACAACGTAAAGCTGTGGAAACATGAAAGATCTACCTCGAATGCCATTACAAAAAACAACCGCCATTTCACAGACAGGAAGAAGCATCTCTGCTGAATAGACACTATATACATAATGTAAAACGAATGGAAATGTCATCTATGGATGCAGTTTCCTGAAATAATGTTATATTCTATCCAGATGTCCTAGATTAGCTGTGATGTTGTTAGATTAACCGATTTAAACTAGATAAATCAGTAATTCATACATAAGTGATCCGATCTAACACTGTGTGGTAGAAGTAACAATGACGTCTTAATAAATAGAATAAAACATGAAAATATCAGACAAACAAGAGCCCGGAAGCTAAGGTATTATTAATCAGTGACTCTGCTACTAAAACAATAAGTAAATTTATGGTATGTAAGAATGTAATCATCATCCTGTAATTAATTGAAACGTCGCACCAAACTCGGATCTGTGTAGACACGTTGGAGTTGCATTAAGTGCGAGCAAGTACTTAAAGTTTAGCTAGCCATATTCAAGTGCCATTGATAGAAAATATTATACACTATAAATCACGAAAGATATTGTTTGGCTTTTATTAGCTTTTTTACAGTTTTTTTTTCTGAATATTCATTAAATATGGGTTGTTGTAAGTGGGTAACTCATAAATTTTATGGATAATATTTGAGTAAATAATAAATACGAAAGTGGTTTTTATCAGGAAATCGCAAGAAATAAGCACATTTCACAACGCTTACTCTATAAACGATATATATTTTAAGTTACAAGTTACAAGTACGTTACACGTAACTTTCTAAGAATAATGAAAGAAGTATATGTATATATATATTTAAGGTAATAAACCAAGTTAAAAAATTCCTTCAAAGGGGTGTGTAAAGCACCCAATTCACTTATACGTCGGTTTAACATAAATTACAAACAATAAATTTGCACACTGCCCGGTAGCTGTTTAGTCAGTATTAACTATGAGATTGACGGATTTTCGATCAGACATTCGGTACTTGAGTGCCTGTTGCTGATGCACAATTTATACTGAGATTACATGGTACACCAGTTGTGTCACCGGGTGCTGATGAAATCTTCGTCTGATGATATATGTGCTTTTTCTAGTACCTTACGTCTATGCGAGTTGATTTCTGAAGGCGTTTACCGCAGTCTATGACGTTCTAAACAACACATCCAGGTTTAGATGTGCAATATATATATATATATATATATA
>NC_068985.1:77904285-77908327 GCF_001194135.2 Octopus bimaculoides
AAATACCAATCTTGAGAAATTAGGCTTCTCAAAACTAGAAATAAAAATCTGTAAAACTTTCCAAAAGTTTGCCATTCAAATATATATGACCATGTCTACATATGCAAGTATATGTATGAGAATACATGCATAAAACAAAACATGCAAATCTACACATGCACATACATACATACGTACATATGTACATACTACATACATACATACGTACGTACATACATGTATGAATGCATGCATGCATACATACATACATACATACATACATACATACATACATACATACATACATGCATACTTATATACATACATAATTTGTTGATGTTTTTGAAATTCCAATGAATGAGACTTGAATCTATTTTAAAAACCGGCTCTTTCTCTATTGGTAAGAAGCCTTGAAATAAAACTGAGTACTAACTTACATAAAATGTATGGGACTACAAAAATCTGAAAGACCTTCTTAAGATTTAAAGGATATTGGTTGAAGAAGTTACTTTTCTTCAGAACTTTGCTGCCGGTCAAAATTTACTCCAAAATTTAAAAAAGAGAACATACATACATACATACATCCGTACTTACGTACAAATTGTTTCGATGAAATACCACAAGTAAAAAGATTCAATTCATTCTAAGAGCTTTTAGCAGTCTTTCCAGAATAAATTGAATCTTTGCAACAACGTAAGTTTAATGGCTGAGGTTAAACTTAACTATGTTTGGACAAACAGTTTATCACGTCCTCATTTATAAGGTTGCGACAAAACAGTGGCTGCTGCAGTAAAACCGGTAATCAGGAGTATAAGTAAATATACGAGAAAATAATCGCTCGGGCTTTCAGAAAGCTAGGTTAAGTCTCTTGGACAAACAATATTTGTCCTTGGCAGGTAGAGAGTCATTATAAATTGATATGGGTAAATAGATTGGATGAAGCAGATACGATACACTCACGCATACATATATATACAGGGGCAGGCATGCTTGTGTGGTAAGAAGCTTGCTTTCCAACTACATGGTTCCGGGTTCAGTCCCTCTGCATGGTACCTTAGGCAAGTGTCTTCTACTATAACCTCAGGCCGACCAAAGTGGATTTAATAGACGGAAGCTGAAAGAAGCCTGTCGTATATATGTCTATATATCTTTGTGCCTGTATTTGTCTCCCCACCATCGCTTGAGAACCGAACCGATGTTGGTGTGTTTACGTCCCCATAACTTAGCGGTGCAGCACAAGGAACTGATAGAATAAGTACTAGACTTAGAAAGAATAAGTCTTGGGGTTGGTTTCTTTAAGGTTGGTGCTCCAGCATGGCCGTAGTTAAATGACTGAAACATGTAAAAGAATAGAATATATGTATGTATGTATGTATGTATGTATGTATGTATGTATGTATGTATGCATGTATATATATATATATATATATATATATATATATATAATGATTGCTTCATCTTGACAGATGATAGCCATCCCATCAGCCCACACACCACACCCCGTCACACAGCATAATCCCTCCGTTGATGAGCCCTTAGATGACTTTTAAGACCAGCTGCTGACTTACAGGGTTTAAAACGCAAGTCACAGATAAGTTTCTTCTATATTTTTGTCCTTTGGAATCTGATTCTGAAAGAAAGTTTTTGTGAACTCGATATTGTCTTATAAGTTTTTTGACATATGATACAAGTCGTAAGAGGCGGTTGGTGTCCAAGATCATTACCTATCTGGGCATTACGATTTTCATGTGACTTCATATGACTCACGTATCCTGCTTTTGACAACAGAACACGGTTACATATAATACATATCCAATGTTCACTGTTGATTACAGTTCCAATTATTCCTTTGCGACAGGTCCTTTTAAGTTCAGAGTGCTGAATCATTTTTTTCCTCCCAGGCATTACAACCAGTCTTAATAGTACCTCTCCACTTGTTGTTCCGATCTAGAACATCATTTTCCCAATCACTTTTATTCATATCTAGTTTCTTCAGGTTTTCCTTCACACATTATATATTTTCCTCGGCTTATGTTATGGTCGCTTACCAGAGTTGAGCTCACCATACAAAAGACGCTTTGGCAAACGCTTGTCTTTCATTCTAATAACATGTCCAGTCCATCTCATTTGAGCCAAGATAACATGTTGTTCAACTGAGCTGCAACGTGCCATGCGCATAACCTCTGTATCTGGTATGAAACATTCGCACTTGACTCCTAAGATACGTCTGAGGCACTTTTGATGAAATCTCTCCATCATTTTTATATGACGCTTGTAAGCGGTCCATGTCTCACTTGAATAAAGAAATGCAGACAATACTTACGCTTTATAGACACTGATTTTTATCTGCAGGGAAATACCTCTATCCGCCCATACTCGCTTTTCGAGCTTTCCAAATGCAACACTCCCCTTCTTTATTCGATAGTATATCTCTGCATCAAGACTACCATCTCTTGTCAGTGTGCTTCCTGGGTAAACAAAGGTGTCAACGACTTCTAACTTTGTTCCATTCACAAAAATGTTTGGTTCAGAATATGTTTGTCCTGACACGGGAGTAAACATTACTTTGGTTTTCCCCAGACTAATCGTGAGTCCGAAATGTACACATGAAGTGGAAAATCTGTCCATTAAATCTTACACATCCCTATCTGAGTGTGCCAACAAATCAGCATCACCAGCATAAAGTAATTCTCTAACAAGTATTTTGAAAGTCTTTGCTTTGCAGTTAAACCGGGTCAAATTAAAAATACGACCAGATGTCCGAAATCTGATACCGATTCCTATGTTGCAATTCTTGAAAGCATACCAAAGCAATGCAGTAAAATAAATAGAAAAATTGTAGGGGTAGGAATATCTCCCTGTTTGACATCGTTGCCCACCGAAAATTCATGAGATAGTTCACCATTAAAGACCACTTGAGCTTTCATGTTTCTGTGTAGTTCCTTAAAGATGCTCACAAAATGTGTTGAGAAACCAAATTTACACAAAACAATCCATAGTGCCTCCCTATATACCGTGTCAAATGCCTTAGTTAAATCTATGAAGACCTGGTATAGTGGCATTTGTTCCTGTAAACATTTCTCTTGAACCTGCCTCACAGAAAATATGTCCATTGTTCTTCGCTCTGGTCTGAAACCATACTGTTCTTCAGGAATCACATGTGGAGACACATTCTCAACAAGACGATATAACATGATCCTTGAAAGTATTTCCATCTTTCGACTTCAAGGGAACATATGATGATGAATATTGTGGTCCAAGGGCTTGCCGCAATAAACTATAGAAACTCTTAATGACTTTCCTCTCATAGGCTGCCTGTACTTCCTCAGACAAATTTCTCCACCGAGTGTCTTTAAGCCTCCCGAGTTCTTTTTGCAAGTCTGCTTTTTGCGACTTGCACAACTTTTCTAGTTGCACTTTGTTCTTAACGTTTGGGTCAAGAAGCTTTTCATGAGTGGACCTCTTTGTTGCTAAATGCTCATTTGTCACTGTATCGTTGGAATCAAACTAGTCTCGGTGCTGTCTCCTCTTAAAACCTAACACCTCTCATCCCATTTTATGTATTCCATCCAGGAAAGATTGCTATGAACCTTCAAAATGGATATTGCTGCATCTCTTCTGAAACAACTGCAAAACTTATGGTTGTTTTAGCTGCTCTACATCAATTTTCTTTGGTACTCATACACCAGCACTATGAATCTTCTTACAGACCCTGAACTTGAACTTGGCCCCAACCATTTTGTGATCAGTATCACAATCAGCACCGTGCAATACTCTGAGACTGCACAAATCTTGTAAGTCAGCTTTCCGAGTTAATACAAAGTCAATCATGTGACCTCGCTTTGATCTTGGGTGAATCCAGGTAACTTTAGGCTTTAACTTATGATGAAAGAAAGTATTCCCAAAAACCAACCCTAGCTCAGAGCACATTTGTAACAGAGGCAACCCATTGTATATACGGATATTTTATCCCTTAGTCGGTTAATATAGCCGCTAACTCTCTCTCTCACTCTCTCTCTCTCTCTCTCTATATATATATATATATATATATATATATATATAT
>NC_068985.1:77910104-77910633 GCF_001194135.2 Octopus bimaculoides
TATATATATATATATATATACACATACATACATATATATATATAAATATATATATATATGGGAGAATGTACGAAAAAAACAACAGACGAGGACAGGTGGTGTAAACAACAAAAGGATGTATTAGTATGACGCTCGGGAATACGGAAAGTCTTTAACGTTTCGAGCTACGCTCTTCAACAGAAAGAATACGGAGACATGGAGAAAAACACGGAGAAAAAATTGAATAGTGTTCAGTCAACGGTCAATCATAGCAATGGCTAATCATAGTAATGGCTGACAGGAAGCTAGAGATTTTTGTTTCGCAGGAGAGCTAAGAAAAAGGGGAGAAAGAACGGTGATCGAAGTACGAGGGGCTGTGTGTGTGGGAGATAGAATGCTGGTGATCTTGACGTATGTGTGTGTGAAAATGGGGAGGGGAGAAAGGAGTTGGTCAGTTGTAGTGTGTGCGTGGTGTGATGTGAGGGTGTTGGTGTGATGTGATGTGAGGGTGTTGGGAGGTGGGGAAGGCATGGGTGGAGTGTGGGTTAGG
>NC_068985.1:77913231-77915933 GCF_001194135.2 Octopus bimaculoides
TATGATCTTTCTTGCAAGGGAGATCATTCAACTATTTATCTACACACACACACACACACACCATGCACATATAATGTTGGATGGCCGATGACTACACATGAGCTGTTCCGCCCTTTGATAGGTCTTATTTTTCGTCGTGCAGGGTGTCCGACAATCATCCTCCTCACCAAGTGAGCTTGGTGGGGTTGCCAGTTTAGTCGCCGACCATGCAACAGGTTGTACTGTTGTCAGTAGCGCTCAAGATTTACCTCACACACACACACACACATACACACACATATATATATTAAACATATATATATATGTGTATATATATGTATATATGTATGCATATTATATACGGTATGTATTTATACACACACACACACATACACACACACACACACACACACACACACACACACACACACACATATATATATATATATATAGTTCAAAACTTAATGCGTAAAGATAACCCGTGCATTCGATCGTGACACACACATATATATTAAACATATATATGTATATATATATGTATATATAAATATGTATATATATATGCATATTATATACGGTATGTATTTATACACACACACACACACACACACACACACACACGCACACACACACGCACACACACACGCACACACACACATATATATATATATAGTTCAAAACTTAATGCGTAAAGATAACGCGCGCGTTCGATCGCGCGCGCGCGCGTGTATTTAGGCTTATCGATCTTCAATATGGGGAAAATTTACAACCCCTTATGTCAATAAACCACTGTTGTTCCCGAAAGGTGTCTTTTATACCTTCTACGAACTACTCGAAACTTGTTAACTTCCTACACCTTGATTCTTGGATCTTACGTCGTATATATACAGATCAGAAGATAGTAGTTATGGTTCTTAGAATAGGTGACGCGTCATCATCTTGAGTAAAACACTTCATTTGCACTTTATTTGAGCGCCAACAATAGTTTTTATAAGGGACAAAAAGTTATATTCTAGAAAAAAATGGAGAAAATCGTATCCCGCCATAGCCTGACACTGTCTAGCTGTTAGGTTTCGAATCACCGCTACGTATCTATCTATCTATCTATCTATCTATCTATCTATCTATCTATCTATCTATCTATCTATCTATCTATCTGTATACCTACCTCTCTCTCTTTCTCTCTCTCATTCACTCATATACATATATATATATATAGGTGAGAAAGTTATATATATATATATATATATATATATATGGGAGAATTTACGAAAAAAACAACAGACGAGGACAGGTGGTGTAAACAACAAATGGATGTATTAGTTTAACGCTCGGGAATAGAGAAAGTCTTTAACGTTTCGAGCTACGCTCTTCAACTGAAAGGAACACAAAGAAATAAGGACAGAAACAAGGAGAAAAAAATATAAATGTAGTGGTCAGCGATCTATCATGGCGAATATACATATGTATGTATGTGTATATATATATGGATCAAAACAGTTTGATTCAAATACACTATAGTTACTGTGGAGAAAACGTACATATGTATAAATATATATATTATCCAGATATTTATAAGTGCAGGTATAAATGGTGTGGTAAGAACTAAGCTTCTCGACGACATGGTTCCGGGCTCAGTCCCACAAGTGGGCAAATGTCTTCTAATATAGCCTCGGGCCGACCCAAACCTTGTGAGTGAAATTGTTTGACAGAAACTGAAAAAACAAACAAAAAAAATGCCCGTCATATATATTTTTATGTGTTAGTGTTTCTGCGTGTGTATAAGTGTGTGTGTGTGTGCGCGCGTGTTCCCTTCATCGCTGCTTGACGACCGGTTTAGGTTTGTCTACGCCCCCGTAATTTAGTTATTCGGCAAAAGAAACAGACAGAATGAGTTCCAGGTTTAAAACAAATAAGTACTAAGGTAATTTTTTCTCAACTGAACCCTTCAGGACGGTATCCCTAGATGGGTGCCGCTGTTCAATGACTGACACTTGAAAAGAATACAAGAACACACACATGCATATAGATAGATCGATAGATGTGTGTACAGATATAAACACATGTTAGGGTGTGAGTGTGCATGTGTGTGTGTGTATACACATACATACATACAAACACACACACACACACACACAAACACATACATATATACATACGCCCATATACTCAGGAAAGGAAATATGGACAGCTTGATGAAATACAAATACTTACTGTTGAGGCTTTTAAAGATTTTTTTTTTTATAGAAAAGAGGAAGGGAGAAACAACCTTTGTTTCCTGTATTATACAAAATCATATATTTTCCAGTTATATTTATAAATTTTCTTGTTCATAGTTTTTAAACTATGGACTATTTTAAAACACAAGTATCAAGGTTTGTCATAGCATGTTTTCATACATATGTCTTTCATCTCCTGTAGATATTTCTATGCGGATAGAGCATGTGTTAGCGCGAACGCTATGCTTGTATATACACGTTAAAATACACATGGATACATACACACACACACACATACATACATACATACATACATACATACATACATACACACGCACACACCCATCCATTCATCTATCCATCCATCCATCCATCCATACATACATACAAACAAACATGCATACACACACTCACACAGATACAACATACATACATATATATATATATTATATTATATTACATTATATTGTATGTATATATATATATATATATATATATATATAT
>NC_068985.1:77916110-77920565 GCF_001194135.2 Octopus bimaculoides
GGGCTCAGTTCCACTGCATAGCACCTTCGGCAAGTATTTTCTACTGTAGTCTCGGGCCGACCAAAGCCTTGTGAGTGGATTTGGTAGACGGAAACAGAAAAAAACCCCGTCGTATATACATACATATATATATATATATATATATATGTATGTATGTATGTTTGTCCCCCACCCCCACCATCACTTGACAAACGATGTTGGTATGTTTCAGTCATTTGACTGCGGCCATGTTGGAGCACCGTCTTTAGTCGAACAAATCGACCTCAAGACTTATTCTTTGTAAGCCTAGTACTTATTCTATCGGACTCCTTTGTTGAACTGCCAAGTTACCGGCACGTAAACACACCAATACCGGTTATCAAGCGATGGTGGGGGAACAAACACAGACACATGAATACATGTGTGTGTGTGTGTGTGTGTGTGTGTGTGTGTGTGTGTGCGTTCTACCAAATCCGCTCACAAAGCTTTGATCGCCTCGAGGCTATAGTAGAAGATACTTGCCCATATGTATGTATGTATGTATGTATGTATGTATGTATGTATGTACAAACATAACGGTAAGTATTCAATATGAACAATACAGTTAATAATAATAATAATAATAATAATAATAATAATAATAATAATAATAATCCTTTCTACTAAAGGCACAAGGCCTGAAATTTTAGGGGACGGGATAAGTCGATTGCATCGACCTCAGTGTTTCACTGGTACCTAATTTTTCGACCCTGAAATGATGAACAGTAAAGTAGACATCGGTGGAATTTGAATTCAGGACGTGAAGATGGACGAAACATCGCTAAGTATTTCGCCCGGCATGCTAACGATTCTGCCAGCTTACCGTGTTAATAATAATAATAATCATAATAATAATAATAATGATGTCGATGTTAAAGATCTCAAACCACCTGTAACTATGCAACCGCGAAAGTCTCAACCATTTTAAGTGGTAAAAAGATTAGAAAACGACATTCCCACAAAAAGCCTACTTGGCAAGAGCGTACTCAACACCAAATTAAGCTATTTAGGTCTGACTTAGGATGTTTAAAAAACTTAAGTTTGACAAGACTATCAAACCTACAAAAACCCGAAAATTAAAGAAAAAATGAAAACCATATTTGGCATTGATACCACCATAGAAAGCATCAAGCAAAAGGTATGTGCTAAAGCTGCCCGTATGAAAAGCGCGTTAGATTCTTCAAGGACAACAACAAGTTCAAAAATAACCCCAAAAATTTTTACAGGAAGATAGGGAAAATACCAGTTACAGTAAAATCTGTCCCATCAAAAGAAGTGCAGGAATTTTAGAATAAAATTTGGGCAGAAGAAAAAACACACAAAGAAAAGGCCCCTTGGATTGATAGAATATCAACAGACTTAGACTCCTTAGAGGAGCAAAAGTGGGAGGGTGTCAAGGTAGAAGATATAAGATCTGCTCTCAGGAGGTCAAGCAAATGGAAGTCTCCAAGAAAAGGTAAAATTCCTAACTTCTGAATGAATGCCTTCCCAGAGAGCCATGAACTGCTAACAAAGCTTTACAACGATGTTTTGCAACATTCTAGTATGATTCCCTCTTGGCTAGTTAATGGTTTAACATTCCTACTTCCCAAAAATGAAGAAACAAATGAACCAAAAAAATATCGACCCATAATCTGCTTAACAACAATGTATAAAACGCTAACATCTGTCCTGACTGAATATGCCTATAGCTTTTTTTAATAGAAAGTAGCATATTCTCTAATGAGCAAAAAGGATGTAAACGTGGATCTTATGGTTGTAAAGATCAGCTACTCGTCAATAAAGTGATTTGAGAAGATTGTCAAAAACGACACAAAAACTTGTCGATAGCCTGAATAGACTATAAAAAAGCTTTTGATAGCCTACCACAAAGCTGGATTAAGAAATGTCTGGAAATGTATAAAATAGCTCCTACTCTGCGAAACTTTTTGTCAGTGAGTATGAGATCATGGAGAACCATACTGACTTTGAACAGTGACAATGAATCTCAAAGTGCTGGAGATATAAGAATTTCATGTGGCATTCTTCAAGGTGACTTGCTATCATCCCTCCTCTTTTGTCTAGCCTTAACACCTCTCTCGAAATTGCTCAATGATGCACAGTACGGTTATAAAATGTTTGATAAAATATAAATCATCTAATTTACATAGATGGTTTAAAGCTCTTTACAAAAATTACCAACAATTGAAGGGCTTACTAGTGATTGTTAAACAATTCAGTGATGACATCAGGATAAAGCTACCTTTGTCCAAGGAAAAATGACAGAAACATCTAACGTTAACCTTGACTAGCAGAATGTCATAAAGGAGTTAGAACTAGCGGAGAGCTACAAATACCTAGGGGTAGTTGAAGGGGACGGAATCAAACATTCAGTGATGAGGGAAAGGATCAGAAGAATGTTATCGCAGGTAAGAGCAATACTCAAGACAGAGCTGAATGGAAGAAACAGGATCGAAGCGATCAATGCTTTAACCATACCGGTCATGACTTACAGTTTCAATGTCATTAACTGGACAATTACTGAAATATATAATATTGCTAGAAAAATACGAAAACTGTTGACAATGCATAGAATGCACCACCCTAAGGCAGATATAGAACGACTTTATCTACCAAGAAAAGAGAATAGCCGTGGATTTTTACAACTGACATTAACAATGAAGATTGCCACAACTGGCCTAGACACCTACCTGAAAAACTCTGATGACTGGATGTTAAATCTTGACTCAAAACAGGAAAGCAAGAAAGTATCATACTCAGTAACAAAACAGGCAAAGGAATATCTAACTGAATTCCAAATACAAATTCCAGAAAAAGACGTCCTAGAAACAAGCACAGAAAAAGCTAAGTGCATGAAAACCCGTGCTAAAACTGCTGCCTTAGATATTCTTACTGACAAATGGCAAGTAAAGCCTCTCAATGGCAAATACTCAAAGAGAGCGAATAATGCCGATGTTGACAAAGCCCTTACCCATCAATAGCTAATGACGTCTGACTTACAATCTGAAACAGAAGTATTTATCATAGCAGCCCAAGATCAATGCCTACCTACAAGGAACTACCAGGCCAACATATTAAAGAACGGCAGCTTCCCAACATGTCGTGTATGTAAATAACAAAATGAAACCATTGATCATGTTGTCTACATGTGTAGTCTTCTTGCCCCTACAGAGTATCTCAACAGGCATTATAGAACTGCACAATATACTCACTGGGTAATTTGCAAAAACCTGGACTTGCCCCATGATAAAAACTGGTAGGATCACAAACCACCTCCAGTGCTTGAAAATGATCACATCTCAATCCTCTGGAACTTCACCATTCAAACTGACAGAAAGATAGATACAAATAGGCCAGACATTATATTGAAAGACTTCAAACAAAAATCATGCCTCTTCATTTAGACCTACCAAAAACTGAGCAAGTATAAAGATCTCGAAGTAGAAATTAGGAAAATGTGGAACCTCAAGACTAAAACAATACCTGTTGTCATAAGTGCCTTAGGAATGATAGCAAAAGGGGCTGATTGCTACATAGCTCAGATACCAGGAAACCTCCAAAATGGCAGAAATTCAAAAGATAGTGCTCATGGGAACTGCCCATATCCGACGTAAAATACTGTCTATGTAATCTCAAATTTTAAAACAAACTCATAATTTTTTAGCGTTTTCTTAAACATTCTCTAGAACAACACTATGTACAAGACCAAATATATGGCACCCTAGGCATAACTCCAACATGCACTTTTAACTTGTTGTCTCTTGAGTTCTATTGTACAAATGCAAAGCAAAAGTCAAACGGAAAATAATAATAATAATAATAATGGCTTTAAATTTTTCCACAATTTTGGAGGAAGAGATAAGTCGATTACATCGATCCTAGTATTTCACTGGTACTTAATTAATCGACCCCGAAAGGATGAAAGGCATGGTTCACCTCGGTAGAATTTGAACTCAGAATGTAGCGACGGGCAAAATAGCACTAAGAATTTCGTCCATCATGCTAACGATTCTGCCAGTGCGCTGCCCTTAATAGTAAAGACAAGGAAATTGCTAACTAGATAAAGGGTCACTCCACCCGAAAAGTGAAACAGACAGACTGTATGTACCAAAAAAAAAATAGGAAGAGGACTTATTGGATGCGAACACAGCATTAGAGCAGAAGAAAACAACATAGCATGGTATGTAAAAA
The DNA here is from genome assembly GCF_001194135.2 of Octopus bimaculoides. Lineage (NCBI taxonomy): Eukaryota > Metazoa > Mollusca > Cephalopoda > Octopoda > Octopodidae > Octopus > Octopus bimaculoides. Next base: position 77,920,320 of record NC_068985.1, read on the forward strand.
ATGCCACAAAACTGCTATTATTAGAAGTAGGAAGGTCAGGTTTGGGTAGGATGAAAGATTGCAAAGATAAAGCACTATACAAGAAATTGAAAACGAATGAAACTGAAAGTAGGTGGGTAAAGAAAAGAATTCATGGTCAATTTCATAGGGATGTTGAAGATAAGACAGACAGACAGAGAAAAAAGATGGCTGTGGAAACGGAGGCTCTAATCTGCTGCCCAAGAGCAAGCACTAAGAACGAACATG
>NC_068985.1:77921294-77922440 GCF_001194135.2 Octopus bimaculoides
TAGTCAGCAAGTGCATTTTCGGTGTAATTATTCTTAGAATTAAAAATACTAGGTTACAAGTACGATGAAACCGTTATTGAGTAGTTCCATAATATTAATTTTACATTTTGGCATAAGGCCAGTAATTTCGAAAAAAGGAGTAAATCAATTACATCAACCTTAGTGCTCAACTGGTATTTATCAATCTCGAAAAGATGAAAGGTAAATTTGAACTCAGAAAGTAAAGACGGGTGAAATGTCGCTAAGCAATTTGTCCGGAGTGCTAACACTCTACCATCTCGCCGCCTACAGTGGTTGCATAATAATGATTTCAAATTTTTACAAAGAGATATAAATCAAAATGAGATAGTCATTGGTGTTGTAGGCTGTGATTACCCTATCTTTTACTGAGACATATTGCAAGACTTCTTTATGCAACGTGGCATTTCATCTTCAAGACAGCAAAAATGAGTTGAAGCATTTTCCGCTGCTATTTTCGGTAGGTCGAGGGCAGCGATGACTTTGTCTTAACAATATACAAGGCTTTCCTTAAATAAATACAACACTCTCACGATGATGCATTTTTTTTATTACTCATTCAGTGAATGAGGAGACATTGTGAGTAATATGCATTGACCGTCTCAACCAGTGGCAATGGTTTGGAACGGGTTTTAAGTGCCATGACTGAACTGGGACTCGAAAATAGCTCGTAAACATGGCTTTTGCAGATTAGCAGGTTGCCAACACTCGATATCCAGTACGAATGTGGACTCATATAAATGCATATATAATGAAAAAGTAATGTAATAATACGGAGGATATATCATAAACAATTAATATGATATGATATGATATAAGTGATAATAGTGGCTTTATAGTGGTTTTTGACTGCTGTTTCTAAAGATGTAAGGGTTTTCGAAACCCTCTTAGTTATAATTGTGACTTGTTCATACTTATAAACACTCTTCTTATATATATATATATATATATATATATATATATTCTTTTATTCTTTTATTCTTTTATTTGTTTCAGTCATTTGACTGCGGCCATGCTGGAGCACCGCCTTTAGTCGAGCAAATCGACCCCGGGACTTATTCTTTGTAAGCCTAGTACTTATTCTATCGGTATCTTTTGCCGAACCGCTAAGTTACGGGGACATAAACA
>NC_068985.1:77922655-77922945 GCF_001194135.2 Octopus bimaculoides
ATATATATATATATATATATATATATATATACATAGATACACACACATATATTAATAATTGTAATGTATATTGTGCATGTACTTACACACACACATACATGAATACATATATACGCGAATGCGAATGTACGTATGTACGTATGTATGTGTATGTGTGTGTGTGTATACACGCGTATATATGCATATACATATACAGATAGATAGGTAGATAAAGACTGAGAGAGAGAGATGGGAGAGAGAGAGATGGGAGAGAGAGAGATGGGAGAGAGAGAGATGGGAGAGAGAGAGAG
>NC_068985.1:77922955-77924429 GCF_001194135.2 Octopus bimaculoides
GATGGGAGAGAGAGAGAGATGGGAGAGAGAGAGAGATGGGAGAGAGAGAGAGATGGGAGAGAGAGAGTGAGAAAGAGTATAGGAAATAGAAAGGGAAGAATTTCTTACATGCAAGTAAAATACTTCCAGAGCAATTCTGCCTTGCAAAAAATATTCTTTATGTATTTACAGTTAATGTTTTGTCTAAGAACACGTTTGGGATGATCGTTTGATATATTCTTTCCTGGTGCAGACAAGGATTTGAGGCTGTTATTTCACAGTGCTTTCCATCAGGATGAGTTCGAATAGACATTGTTTATGATCATCTCACTAGATATCATTCTCATACTGGGAATGAACAAAGGTTGATCATTTTTATATAATTTAAACATAATGCAGCATTAAAAGGCGACGAGGCATCGCCAATTGAAGGACAGAGTTAAGGGAACAAAATACACTGAAAGCAATGAACAGAAACAAAAGAGTAGAAAATAGGCAGAATATTTTGCAACCGGGTACACATGCTCAGAAAGAAAGCGAAAATGGTATTTCTGTTGACTTCAATGTTAGTGCATACAGTTTTAATATCAATAAGAATTGAAATATACACTTATGGCATCTAATACACTTATGGCAACAATAACAATTGAAATATGCACATTTTGTTGAGCAACATTACACAAAAGCTTTTTTTTTTTTAGCTAACATCATTATTCTAAAATCTATGGTTTCAGTACAATGACTTATCTTTAAATTTGCAATTTAATCTATATAATATTAACTATAGAGCCATGAGAAAGTAAATTCTAATAAATAGATTTACAATCTACTTACTGTTATCTTTGACCACCTCGTACGGAATTCAAACACCTTTATCTATCATGTATTGAAAACTTCCAATTTATTTTAGCTTAAAACTCTTTACCAAAACTTAAAAGGACCGGCATATTTCGGAGATATAGTTCATCATGGGGGAGAAAACAATGACAATGAAACTGGCGGTGTAGGACAGGTAGCTTAGCTGTTACATTTGTGACAGAGGTATTCGAGGGTTTCTTTTTTTTAGAGACAGAAATAGAGATGCGGATAGCACCAGAATCAGCAACAGCAAGGGGAAGTCCCAGAGGCTCTAACAGCTTCAGCTGTCATAGCCCCGGAAATAGCGGAGCTAGAGTCTTTTCCTTCATTCTGGAAACTGACAACTTCAAAGGCGTCTCTCCAATGAGTATCACTCATCCCCTTACAACAGTGAGGGACAACTGTAGAGTGGAGACTAGTTACCGACCGTTATAGAGTAGAAAAGGCAAGAAAAGCAAAGCAGAGTGAGTCATGATTCAAGGCATGTAGGACGCTAGAAGAGTATCCATGTGCAATGGGATCGCTCAACGTCCTAGTTGGCCGACAGAAAATGATTGACTGCTTAATTTGATGTTTCATCCGGAGAACGATGAAGCAATTAAATCAGTGAAGCCAGAGTTGAGACGTCATGTGTGTA
>NC_068985.1:77924529-77924791 GCF_001194135.2 Octopus bimaculoides
CTGAGTTCAAATTCCACCGAGGTCAACCTTGCCTTTCATCCTTTCGGGTTCGATGAATTAAGTACCAATTGCGTACTGGGGTCGCTTTAATCGACTAGCCAAATAATTTCGGGCCTTGTACCGAGAAGAGAAAAGAATAATGCTTCTCCTTTGTTTATTAGCGTCTTAATGAAATTTAATGAAATAGGAAAAAAAAAAAAAAAAAAAAACCCCAGAAAAAAGAAGCTCACTAAATAAACTTATTAGCAATGACCTAATAGGT
>NC_068985.1:77924801-77928108 GCF_001194135.2 Octopus bimaculoides
GACCTAATAGGTCAGTGCTGCATATCTGTCTATTTCTGTCCGTATATCTATCGCCGTCTATCTATCTATCGGTCTGTCTATCAATTGCTCTCTCTCACCTCTCTCTCTGTATATGTATGTGTGTCTGTGTGTGTGTGTATGTGTGTGTGTGTGTGCGTGTGTATGTTTATATGAGAAATTACGATAAGCACAAGTTTATATTACTAGTTCCTACGTACGTTTCCCCCTTATTGATGCTGGGATTAGTTCTTATACATCAATGTTTTAATTAAATGAAATATTAAAATCTAGCAGGCGCAGGCATGGCTGTGTGATTAAGAAGCTCGCTTCGTACCCATATGGTTTCGGGTTGAACTCAACTATGGAGCACCTTGGGCAAGTATCTTCTACCATAATACCCACCGTTGCTTTGTGAATGAATTTGGTTGACGGAAACTGTGTGGATACATGTTGTACACACAAATGCGTGCGTGTCTTTGTCCATATCACCGCTTGTCATGTGGTATTATACAGGCTTAAGACAATTTATTTAGACTCTGAAACAGATCTTTATACATTTTAACGTGTTTACACATAGACTTTTACAATAAGCAGTATGGCAAAATACAGAGGCTTTTCTTTTTGTTTATTGGAATGGTAAATAAAGAAATGAGATTGCAAGTGGAAGATACCCACCACCTCCTTAGACATTTTTACTGATACATGAAAAGGTTTCTACATTTAAGGTTCGAATGCACCAAATTAGAAGAGTAATTAAAGCTTTGCATAATGTCCTTGTAGTATTTTTTCTAACCCTCTGTGTACTGAGTTCAAATCCCACTGATGTCGACTTAGCCTTTAATCCTTTCAGGTGTCGATAAACAGGTTATTAGTAGATCATTTCCTTCTTTCTTTCTCTGAATCTGGTACGGTGAAGGAACCAAGAGAGACGCGTTCACATTGTGATCTCACAATTCTGTTAACTCGATAAAAAAGAAAGGTTTCCTCAAGGTAAGGCATTTCAGAAATTCTGGATTTGCGTTTGTAGACATCCTTATAGTATTGTCACAGTGGTCAATGTTGCTGGTATAGGTGTTGTTATGCCTCACGTTAGCCCTGATCAAGCAGATCTATGGCTAAAGACATCCCATCAAATTTTACATTTGGCACAACTATGTCTACATTACTCAACGTGGCCTTTCCTCTTTCTTACAAAATCAGCAAGATATCATCTCAGGGAAATGTAGCTATTCTGGCTAGCAATTCGTGCGACCAACTACAAGCTCTAAAGTAACTGGAGAACGCTACTTATCATATATATTTGTGTTGTTATACTAATGTACTATTGCGTTTCATAAGTTTTCATTAATTTACACTTGAAATTAAGTCCTTATCACAAAATAGATATCGAATTAGATTGTGTTACTTAGTCATTGTCTAACGCAGACTCAGGGAAGTTATTTATATCAGCGGGTGACTTGCAAGGGCACAAAAACCTATGCAAGTACATCTGCACCGAGAAAAATAATGAATCTTCAATTGTGCAAATTCATAGGTATGCAACGTATATGAAAATACTGTTTGGTCTCAAAGTACAGGTTCACAAATTTTTCTAAGCCCCACACCTATAGGAAATGCTTGATGACTTTTTGCACCCTATTCAAAAGTAATACCATTGTTGAAAATAAAAAATATATTTCTAATATTGATATTTCTTTTCTGGAACGTTGGATCTCGTACAAGATAATCCTTTCTACTATAGGATCTCCTACGAGATAATCCTTTCTATTATAGGAACAAGGTCTGAAATTTGGGGGAGGAGGATAGTCGATTACATCGATCCCAGTATGCAACTGGTACTTATTTTATCGACCTCGAAAGGGTGACAAGCAAAATCGACCTCGCCAGAATTCGAAGTCAGAATGTAAAGACGGACGAAATACCGCTACGCATTTAGCAACTCACATTTCTCGCTGGTAAGAATATGTTTCAAAAATGGATCCAAAAGCTTGAATTGTTGCGCTGGTCTAATGATAGAATGCTTGTCAAGTTTACAGGAGATGTGGGTTCGCACCCTGCAGACACCCTTGGTCTTTTTTCTATCCAAAGGGATTTTTTAAAACCCAATGGTCACGAGCAAATATTTACAGTTTTATCTAGTTCGAGATCTAATGTTCCAAAACATAATTATTCCAGGTTTTCTCGAAGTTTATAAAAATTCTTATGACATCAGTCGAATACAGGGGTTCTCACCCATTTTTCAATTCCTATTTTACTCACGAGGTAGGTGGGGTACTCTCATAGCTATTGATGCCTAAAATCTAAATTATTTTCATGATTAAATATTATTACGAATTGTATAAAGAAATGTTAAAATATTTTGTGTGTTAGTCTTTTGCTTGTTTCAGCCATTTGACTGCGGTCATGATGGAGTATCGCCTTGAATCCAGGGCTTATTTCTTAAGCCTAGTACTTATTCTATCGGTTCTTTCACCGAACTGCTAAGTTACGGGTACGTAAACACACCAAAACAGGTTGTCAAGTTGTTAAGGAATGATGGGGGAACAAATACAAACACAAAACATACGAATATATATATATATATATATATATATATATATATATATATATTGGGTCATCCCATAAATAATGCGGTTTTTAAAATATTTTTTTCTTCAAAATTATGATAACAAAGTTCTTTTTAAATCTAAATTACACTCTCCTACATTTTCTACAATGCCCTTCTAGCTATCTGGTAGACTTGCAAGGCCTCTCTTCCAAAATTCACTTGTCCGTGACGAAAATACCTCACCTGTACTGTTCTCACCTCGCCTGCAGAATTCATATTTTTGCAGTCCAAATGATTTTGAAGACTGCGGAATAAATGATAATTAGATGGAGCAATGTCCGGCGAACATGGTGGGTGGGAATAGTTTCCCATACAAACTGCTCCAGTCTTAGGAATGTAACCCTCGCTGTATGTAGCTGAGCATTATCCTGATGGAAGAACGACTCTTGTCTTGAATACCTTTCGTCTTGAAAGCAAAGATGGCCGTTTTGCTTCTAGCGCTGACTTAAACCGCTCAAGCTACTCGCAGTAGATCTCTGTTATTGTTTGATTTGGGTTTAAATATTCAAAGAGGACTAAACCTTTCATATTCTACCAAACACTTTACGTGGGTGAAAACCTTCTTTAGCCTGGGTTGCCGATGTTTCTCTTTTTCTTACCCACTGTCTTCGGCGTTTGTGATTTTTATAGAGAACCCATTTCTTGTCACCAGTCACTATTCGGTCCAAAAAAGGTTCGTTCGTGAGACGTGACAGCAAA
>NC_068985.1:77928739-77929654 GCF_001194135.2 Octopus bimaculoides
ATATATATATATATATATATATATATATATATATATATATATATATCAATGTATGTATAAGTATATATATGTATGGTAGTGTGTGTGTGAGGGGGTAGACGACGTCACAACCTACCAGACAACTACGTAGAAGGATATGTAAGAAGTTAATTCCCATGACAAAAACTCAGTTATTATAACGTTCATTTTCAACAAGAGACAGAAATCTGCTGACATTTTCGCACATTAAAAGATTTCTATGTGACGATCAAGCCAGTAGTTCGCATTTTCTTTTACAGCATTGTATAAAATATATCAGAATTTGGAACAAGGGCTGTCTCCCTTCTGTTTTATCTTTATGTAAACACAAGTCCAGGTCACATTCTATTTCTGGTTTTACAAGAATGACACAGTTAAGTAAATGAAATTATTTGGTTGAACCTCAGGATATTTTACTATATTTGCAGCATACCTACTAAACATCTCCCCCGATTTTCTTTCTTCACAATTTTCTGAAAAATGAGAATTTTAATGATATTTCCTAAAAATATTTTCCATGTGATGTATTCCGATTATATCAAAATTTGTTGTGAAAAGTTTCCCGGAGGCGAGGGAGAGGGGTTTCGGATAATTCGCACAAATTATTTCCAGATCACTTTCAGACATATATTTTGAATGAAGTTTTCTACAAAATCATTTCAGATGATGTAGATTACGATTATTTCAGAATTTAATGTGGAAAAACAATAAATAGCTTTACACTTAAACATATTCGTTGCAAATTTTAGCACAAAGCCAGCGAGTGGGGAAAGGCAAAGTCGACTAGAGCGAGATTTTGAACTAAGAACGCAAAGACAGACGAAGTGCAGCAAGCATTTTGCTCCTCGTGCTAACGAGTCCGCCAGCTCGCCACCGTCTTTTATCTTTTACTTGTTT
>NC_068985.1:77930348-77931070 GCF_001194135.2 Octopus bimaculoides
ATGCATATATACGACGAGTCTTTGATCGGCCATGCAGTGATTCTGAACTCGGAACCATGTAAAGGAAGTAAACTTCTTACCACACAGCCACAAAACTTGGAATTTTGAAAAAATGATGTGATTTTTGTCAGTATGTACGTTAATTTCTGATACAGTCATATTCTACGCCTTCTGAAATGTATTTATAGAAAACTTCATTGAAAATACCAATTTTTCTAAAAGTTATAAGCAAATAAATTCGGCGGGTGAGCAGACAGTCTTTAGGTATGTAATAGCTGCATAAACCTTCTGATAAGCAACGAATAAGTTACATATCTTTCTGTCTGCTTTACGTGTATCTGCAAACGCACAATGATATAGCTAAGATATGTACATTTATTATATACTAGCAGAAATACCCGGCGTTGCCCGGGTTAAAGAGAATAATGAAATCTAAAAACACCGTCTAGACTACGCAACCCTCAACTGTTAGTAGCTACGATACCATATTTCTACATTAATAACTCTCCAATCCATGCCAGCATGGAACATAGATATTAAGTGGATTGCTAGAAGAAAGTTTTCAACTCATATGTATATAAAGTAAATACACGTAATTCAGAAACACGTTTTGTGTATTTTATTTCGTAACCAAACAAACAGGTACAGATTATAAATAATGAAAGGCCAATTTTGTTGATTCATTTGACAGAGGTAGTAGAGAGACAATGCGATGATATATC
>NC_068985.1:77932672-77934468 GCF_001194135.2 Octopus bimaculoides
TTGTTTCACTTTTGACACGTAATACTTAAATAGTGGAGGAGATATTATGTTGCCGTGGGCTCGAACTCTGCAAAAAGTTTTAAAAAAATTTTGACTAAAACACAACTGGAACCCTAAGTAAGGCATCTGTAAAATTTGAATGAAATTGGTTGCGTAGTTCTCGAGTTTTAGGGATTCACACAGACAGACAGACAGACAGACAGACAGACAGACAGACAGACACACATTCTCATTTTTATATATATCGATGCATTAATGTGACATCTGGAGAGAATTGGATGAATACAATTTTTTCTTTTTCTATGCGAAAACTAGGAAATGTATAAACATCAGACCACGAGAACTTTCTCATGATCATTTATTCTCGAGCAGGCGTTCCCAGCATTTTGTTTAGCACACAGATTTTGTTGATTAGCCTTTTACAAACAAGTGCACTCCATGATTAACAAAATAATGTTGTAAATAAATATATAAGTATTCAACTAAATTTGTGTAGCAGTTTATTCGCCATATTTTTCCTATATTATTCTATCCTGTAGGCGCGCATTTTTTGTTTGATATTTATATATAATGAAGGCGCAGACATGGTTGTGTAGTTAAGAAGATCGTTTTTCAATGATGTGGTTTCGTGTTCAGTCCCATGGCACAGTACCTTGGGCAGGTGCCTTCTGCTATAATCCAGGGCCTTGTGAGTGAATTTGGAAGACAGAAACTGTGTGGATTCCTGTCACATAAGTGTATGTCTTTGGGTTTGTGTTTGTCCCCTAACACAGTTTTGCAAACAGTGTCGATTTGTTTACGTCCCCGTAACCTAGCGGTTTGTCGCAAGAGACCGATAGAATAAGTATCAGACTTAAAATGACTACTGGGCTTGATTTATTTGACTAAACTCTTCAATGCGGTGCCCTAACATGACCGTAGTTCTATGACTAAAACAAGAAAAGGTAAAAGATAAATTGTGACCCAAGGCCAGTCATTTCGGGGTAGTGGGTAAGTCTACATCGACCCCACCGTGTTCAAAAGGTATTTATTCTATCAACCCCAAAAGGATGAAAGGCAAAATCGGCCTCAGCACAATATGAACTCAGAACGTAAAGACGGACGAAATGTTGCTAAGTATTTCACCTGACATTCTAACGATTCTGCCAGCTGGTCGCCTTATAACCTGGAATAATTCTTGTATCTAGTTTCGATACTTTACCTCTAGGAAAAGATCCATAAAATCTCAAAATTTCTAGTCTCTCATAGTGCCTCCCCGACATTTAGCACCTCTCTTGTGAGCATAGAACAACCCCCCACCGCTCTCTAAGGCTTAACTATATATATTATTTTCATGTCGTTTGTGTTTTCTCTGTCACAGCCGATATCACTAACTTTTATATTTTCGTATCTTCCTTTTTCACCGTCTCTGTGTTAATTTTTGACAATCTATTTGAAGCAACTGGAGCTAGTGTCGAAACCATGATGATCCCCTACATATACTGTTGTCCAGGGGAAATTTTCAGGTTTTTCCTAGTTATATATTTCCCTAGTTTCTACCTAAATCGCGCGCGCGCGCAACACGCATAGGGGTATTATTTTACTTGTTTCAGTCATTTGACTGCGCCCATGCTGGGGCATCGCCTTAAAAGGTTTTTTAGTCGAAGAAATCGACTCCATGACTTGTTCTTTTCAAGCCTAGTACTTATTCTATCGGTCTCTTTTTCCGAACCGCTAAGTTACGGGGATATAAATACATCAACATCGGCTGTCGAGTGATGATGGAGGACAGACACAGACACAAAGACACACACGCA
>NC_068985.1:77934602-77937464 GCF_001194135.2 Octopus bimaculoides
ATTGCATTGACGTTTAGATCACGCAAGAATGAAATTAACACTGACGTCTCATTTTAACAGATTTATTTATCAAAATTACATAAAAATATCTTGAAATACTAGAAAGTAAATTTATTCAATAAAATCGCCATTGGCTTCAACCACCGCCTCCAGACGACTTCAGAATCTCCTGCAACTCTTCTGAACAGTCTCCTTGTTTAAGTTGGTGAACGCTGCCATAATCCTTGCTTTCAGTTCATCTTTGATGTTGCCAGGAGTATTGTTGACCGCTCAACTGTACCCCACGCATAACAATCAAGGAGGTTGCAGTCTGGGGAGTTAGGTGGCCAGATGTTAGGGGTGATGTGGTCGCAGAAATTGTCTGACAGTCATGACTGGGTTCTCCTACTTGTAGCATGCTGCAGTGTCCTGCTGCCAGACATAGGGTCTTCCAGCAACTACCCTCTTGATCACTCCAAACACCATGATGTTGTCTGGATGTTTGACTTTTATCATTCTCGGTACATGACCTTAGACTGCACTGTCCTCGGATTGACACCCAAACACTCTGAAATGTTTGTACTGGAGCTTCCGGCGCGAATGCCAAGCAGTGCAGCATGTCGTTTCCAAATTTCTGGCTGAATGAATTACGTCATGGTGCTGTTTTCTCACAGACGATGCCCAACTGACCCTACTATACTATGCAGTCGGCAAAATCAAAGACAATGTGCATGCGCGAAATTGAAAATATAAAATGGCGACAATTTACATATTGCACCCTGTCTACAAGGCTTTGGTCAGCCCGAAACCCCTATGTAAAAAAAGTACCAAGCTACATCAGAAATGATATGAAATTCCAGAATCCTCCAGAAAGTACTCCAAGTCACAATTTTAGTCAGCTTTGACGTAACAAGCTTACATTCTAACATCCAACACGACTTAGGAATTGAAACTATTGACTTTTGGATTACAAAACACCCAGATTCCATTTCAGAGAGATTCCCGAAAGAGTTTATTTTGGATAGGCTCAAATTAATATTGGAGAACAACCACTTCCCCTTTGATAACGAACTGTATTTACAAATAAAAGGAACAGCCATGGGCACCAAAGTAGTGCCAACATATGCAACATTCGTTATGGGTTACCTAGAGGCAAAACTATATTCCCAGCTGCGGGAAACGTTCAGTCACGACTTCACCACCTACATTAATAACAACTGGAAACGTTACCCAGACGATTGATTCATCTTCTGAGATAGAAACCAAGAAGACCTGCAAAGATTCCATTCCATCATAAACAGGCTTCACAACGCGATACAATTTACCATGGAATGCAATAGAAAGGAACTACCGTTTCTGGATATCCTTATCATTAAAGAAGGGGAAAATATCAAAAGAGACCTATTTTACAAACCAACAGACACACACTAATAATTAAATTTTCGATCAGCAGCCCCACCCCCACATACCAAAAGAATCATTCCCTTTAACATGCTAAGACGTATCTACACCATATTAACACCCCACACTACAAGAAAAGTTTATGTAAACTAAAATGGTTCCTTAAAAGACAAGAATATCTGGTGAACTTCATCAATATTGCCATCTCCAAGGCCCATCATATTCCAGTGACAACACTAAGAAAAACAAACCAACAGAATAAAAAGGAAAAAAACCAGTTATCCCTTTTGTCGTCACAAAAATGATAACACCAACAACCCAATAATATATAACAGACGCCAAGCACTCAAGCTGAAAACAACTGCTCACTAAGGCGAAATTTACATCTAACATTGAAACAGTGTAAGTTAAGAAATACGGAGACCCTTGATGCGGAACTTGAGAATACATTAAAGAGAGTAGACAAATCTTTAAAAACAATGAGATTTTCAAAGTTAATGCAAGCATGAATTGCAAAGCAAAGAGCTTGATTTACTGTGAAACTTGCCCACAATGTAAAGAATACTGCATTGGTGAAACCAGAACAGGTCTACATAATACACTTCATGTACATTAACGACAATTTAAAGACCCCTCTGTCAGAAACACCACTGGCAGTGAACACTTTGCATCATGCGGAAATGGAAAATTCACAATCTTCTCCCTCTTTAAGTTATAGTCGTACAACGAACATTTCTGGAAATATAAAGATTAATTCTTCATTAGAAAGTACAAACCACAACTGAACACAGAAAAATTGAATTCCACCCCACCCAATAACGGGATTCTCTCATTGCTTTTTTTATGATGCATATATCCAAATATAAATGGATGACACCCACATTTTTCAATAATTCGATCGTTGAAGAGAAGAACAACCTTAGAGGTACACTTCCATTTCACTAAGCCCCCTCCCCACAATGTACTTGAGTAGTGTAGATACGTATACATATGTGTGTATGTACGTATGCATGTGTATGCAGATATATATAAATATACAGGTGTGAATGCATGTGCAAATATATGGATACGTATGAACTAGAAAGTATATGTATGTGTGTATGTGTATGTATATATATGTGTGTGTGTGTATGTATGTATGTGTATGTATATGTGTACGTATATATGTGTATATGTGTGTGTATATATATATATGTATATGTATATATATATATGTTTGTATACGTGTGTTTGTGTGTGTGTGTGTATGTATATGCATATATGTATGTACATTTGTGTATGTTTGTATATATGTGTATATACATGTATACTTTTTGCTTGTTTATATGCAGGGAAGTAAATACGTGAGCTAGCATGATCTCCCCCACCTTCCCCTCCCAATATAAAAAATACATTTCTATCAACAAACATTCAAAAACTAACCTTATTGTTCTCTTCTCTCTCTCTCTCTCTCTCTCCCTCTCTCTCTCTCTCTCTCTCTCT
>NC_068985.1:77938472-77939246 GCF_001194135.2 Octopus bimaculoides
ACGACTGAAACAGCAGCCTCTGTAGCAAATATTAATTAGCTCATCTTAATCAACTTGAATGTGTTGCTTAAAGCGCTTAGGACTACGGTAAACTTCCCGAGGAATCTCTTGTAGAAGACAAATGTTAAAAAACATAGATATTAATTGGTGATATTTCGTCTGCTGGGCGGCTGGCGCTGTTGTATCACGTGATCTCACTCTGTCACAGATCGTCAGCAACAGTCAGCCAAACAACGAATGCGAGACCGAAAATCAGCTAACATTTGAGCTCTAGTATTTGTTGTTTACGTACACGACATAAATTTACCGCAGTGCCTTTATAAACCACACATGGATGTGTGTTAACATATATATATATATACTAGCAGCTAAACCCGGTTTCACCTGATCTGTTTGGATGATATGGCTGTAATTGTTTTCGGTTAGGCATAATCTATAACAGCGTTTCTCAACCTGATCATTTCGCGTCCCGTTTCGACTGGAGCCTCCAGCTGTATGAAGATTTCACCCCCTCTTGTCAGAAAATGGCTTCAGGAGTTGTGAAGAAAGAATTTGTACGTAGTCTGTTTGTGAGAGCTATTCTATTGGACATCTGTCTAATCATTAAAAGATTTATTTAATTATGAACATAGAAAGAAATTATACATTAATCGTAATTTTTGTAAGCAGTTTTATCCGTAAAAATTTTATTTGCAGAGAGCATGAATCGAAAGGAATTATATTTCTGTCCTTGTCTGTCTGTCTCTATCTTTATCTCTCTGTAATATATATATA
>NC_068985.1:77939772-77940886 GCF_001194135.2 Octopus bimaculoides
GGGCGAAATGCTTAGCGGTATTTCGTCTGCTGCTACGTTCTGAGTTCAAATTCCGCCGAGGTCGACTTTGCCTTTCATCCTTTCGGGGTCGATTAAATAAGTACCAGTTACGCACTGGGGTCGGTATAATCGACTTAATCCGTTTGTCTGTACTTGTTTGTCCCCTCTGTGTGTAGCTCCTTGTGGGTAGTAAAGAAATAACACACACGCACACTCACTCTCACACACAAGCATGGAATTAAATCGAGTACCATTTGCATATATAGCTTGGAAAAATTGACAGTTTGTTGAAAACTGTCGAGTCATAAATACACGTATTTGTATCTCGTATGTATGCATGTGTAAATACGTGTGATTCATTGCAATTCAAGGTTGTCAGCTAGGTGAATTTTATTTATTCTTGTACGGCAGTCTGGTGTCTTTGTTGTCAAAATGTCGCTGGGAAATTAATCTATATAATCAAGTTTAAGTGAACAGGCAAGATAAATATACTTGTGAATGCAAGTCATTGTGAAAATACTGTCTGGTTAATAAGTACGTAGAGAAATTTTTTATATATTCACGTACATAAAAATGTACAGGTAGACATATATACACGCAAATATAAACAAGTAAAGACATATATAGACATATACATGCATACATGCATGCATACATACATACATGCATACATACATACATACATACATACATACACACACACACTAAAGTACGCATACACACAGTAATAGGTTTGTATACGTACACGGATTCATATACACATATGTATTTACATATACTCACATGCACACGTACATATATACATACATATATACGTGCAGGCAAGCACGCATACATACGCTCAGATACACTTCCACACAGAAAAACACACACACATATATGTGTATATATATATATATATATATATATATATATATTCTTTTTTTCAGAGGATGTAGCAACCGTTACCAATATAGCATAAGAACTTACCTTAGGGGATTATTAACTAGATTCTAAATCCAATGGACCAGTCACTGGATAAGTTTGGCACAGAAATGTTAACATAGAGTGGTGAATAAATCGATATATCGAGTTTGAAGTCTCTGTCTTTTGAATATGAAAATTTAAAAGTTAA
>NC_068985.1:77945034-77945772 GCF_001194135.2 Octopus bimaculoides
ACAGATAGATAGATAGATAGATAGATAGATAGATAGATAGATAGATAGACAGACAGACAGACAGACAGACAGATAGATAGATAGACAGACAGATAGATAGATAGATAGATAGATAGATAGATAGATAGATAGATAGATAGATGTGTGTGTGTGTGTGTGTGTGTGTGTGTGTGTGTGTGTGTGTGTGTGTATACACATTTATATAACATCATGTAAGTATCGTAAGATATTTGAGTGTTATGTCTCGCAGGTCGAATAATCGCTCAAAAAGAGTTTCCTCATTGACTCGTACTAAGGAGTTCTTTCATGATAAGTTTGAAGGATTAAGTACGAAGTGCCAAGCGCTAACTCGGTGTTAACTATGTATTTAGTACTAAGTACTTGCTAGTACTTATAGCTAAAGGATTAAGTATAGTCCTAAGTAGTTTATTTAGCAGGCAGCGGACAAGAGATGGTTAAGTAGAGTTTGTAATATTACTGTTTAAAAGTAAACATTATTTTCGTCATAAAAGCTGAGATATAAAAATAAATTAAATGTTATACTGTATACAGAATATAACTATGAGATATAGCAACACTGGAGCGTTAGAGAGAGAGAGAGAGAGAGAGAGCGAGAGAGAGTGTGTGTGTGAGAGAGAGAGAGAGAGAGAGAGAGAGAGAGAGAGGAGGGAGTGTGTGTTGCGTGAGAGTACGACGCTTCCTGGCGAGAATGGACTGGACCACTACATATAAATAGTA
>NC_068985.1:77947046-77950197 GCF_001194135.2 Octopus bimaculoides
GGGGGGGGGACTAATTGCAGGTGGCGAGCGTAGCTTCCGGAAGTGGTCACGGGGTCAAACTCAAATGGCTGTGAGTCACAAAAGAAGTTTGTTTTTCCTTATGAACATTTTGCATTATATAGTTCAGACATGCTACCAGGCCACGCTGCGTTGCGCAGGAATGGAAACATGAAACATCAACAGAGCACTTCTGGAGAATGGATGAGCGGGTTTGTTGTACCTTTATCCAGCTGCGCACACACGCACATAGCCTGGTGGTGCTCGGGATGGTAACATGAAGCATCAACAGAGAGCCGACATAAATTTTAATGGTCTTCTTGTTTCCTTTGCCAAATTGGACAAAAAGATTTTCATGAAAAATTATATGCTACTTATAATGCACAAGTAGTGTCAATTGTTATCGTCGGAAAATGGTTTAAAACAAAGATAAAATCCAGTGCAGTATACTGAAATCTGATGAATCTGCATTTGGTGGGGGCATAGTCGGCGTTGGAAATTTGTTTAGTCAACAGCAATTCGAAGAGCCTGATTAATGTTTGTTGCAAATTTGGAGGAAAGCGACTGGATACTCTTCAAGTAACGGGCCTTAACGCGGCGAAAGTGCTTAAAAAATGCGGTTTATCTTTCCCTGGGCCCACATTAAGCAAGAAGTTGAAAGTTTTTTGGCCCATGACACTCTATGGACTCTATGTAATGCATGTGTAAAATTTTATTGAAATCAACTAATAGATAGATAGATAGATAGATAGATAGTATAGACTACCAGATTTAATATGGCTTTCCTTTCGTTCAGATAGTAGCGTATGAATGTTTTTGTACATAAGTCTTTGTGTGTGCGCGCGCGCGCGTATGTGTGTGTGTGTGTGTGTGTGTGTGTGTGTGTGTGCGTGTGTGTGTGAGTATGTTTGAGTATGTATGCTTGTATGTGTGTCTGCGTGCATTTCTTGTTAGCTTGTCTTTGCCTGTGTATGTGTTCATCTTGTGCTTGTGTTGCAGTTGTTATTCTGGTTATTGTTGCTGTTGTTACAACTGATACTGTCGTTGTTGTTGTTTAGTCTTAAGTCAGCTCTGATTCATTACAGCGTTCCAGCCGTGACTGTCCTCTACTTTTGGTCAATGTGTTCTTTTATTTACAAGACTGTAGTGCGCACTTTTGGGTAATTTCGTTGGGATTTTTACCAGTTCCAGCGACCTTAGAGCGGCGTTTGTGTGTGTATATGTGTACATATGTAGACATATGTTTATTTCTATGTACTTGAGTGTGTTTTCATGTGCATGCAAGTGTTTGTGCATACACGTACGCGCGCGCGTGGGTGTGCGTGTATGTGCATGCGCGTGTGTATGTGTGTGAGCTTTGATGTGTGCGTTGCGTAACCCCAAGCTCATCCCTAATTAAACAGTCATTGATACGCAGTTTGTTGACAAAGCAATGAGGCACGACGCCCACAGCAATCTTGCATGTTATATTATATCTCCATGTAACCAAGCACCATAACTTGGTGAGTGTTTATTGAGCGAAAACACCTAAAGCTCCACGAGGCTCCGGCAGGGGATGGTGGCGAACCCTGCTGTACTCTTTCGCCACAACTTTCTCTCACTCTTACTTCCTGCTGCTGTTGTGCCTGTACTTCAAAGGGTCAGCCTTGTCACACTGTGTCACGTTGAATCTCCCTGAGAACTGCGTTAAGGGTACACGTGTCTGTGGAGTGCTCAGCTACTTGCACGTTAATTTAACGAGCAGGCTGTTCCGTTGGTCGGATCAACTAGAACCCTCGACGTCGTAAGCGACGGAGTGCCAACAACAACGTCTTAGAGTGAGGGAAGACTATTTATGTTGCAACTGTTTCTATGTAAATATGTGCCTTATGCTTGTCATCCTAAACAGTGACGGCTCGTGAATAGGCACTGCGGAACTGCAGCACCCCCTATTTCCACTCGATATTATCGATGACATTCAATATAAGGAGTCCTTTTTTCGTTAATTCTTTCTTTATACTTGTACATTATATAATCCTTAAGCTTAATGTCAGTAGCCATCCCCTAATTTATGAAAACAATAGAAAAATCCTTGTATAGAACTGTGCGCTTCACAGTTCCAGAGACGCGGTGTTTGGCTGTTGTATGCATGCTCACATGTCCGACATCGGAAGCTTCATATTAGGGAGAGACAGCACTGTCGTTCACGCAGTGCCAGCGAAAAGTAGTGTTTCTTTTTTTACTCCGCGTGTTGTGCTTAAAAACGTGTTTATATTCTTGAATGTGATAAAGTGTAGAATTAGATTACTATCCTGCTTCCAGCTTCAGTGTTGCTGGCAGGATTTGAAAAATAGGGCAGATTTTCCTCCTACTAATTTTATGATTTAGGTGGTATTTTTGAAAAACAAGGGGGAATTCGCGGCGGTGTTTAGTGAGCAAATTAAACACACTACTCGGCAGTGGCTAAAACGCTAAACGATCAAGTTTATGTATAAATATTCTTTTTATACGTTTGTTTCCTTTTAGACAATATCAAAACAAAGCTAAAAATTTTCTGAAGGAGCACCATCACTTATTTCATCTACGAGCCGCCGCTGATCTTAAATGAGTGGGAGAGATAGTTTTTTAGGATGTTGTGTAGCTCAGCGGTGTTGTATACGAATTTAACAATTTGTAGATATTTCTGTAGGAGCGGTAACTGTGGGAGGTGAAGTGAACAGTACAGCGACTACAAACTGGGATGGTCAAGTAGGGTAGGGTCCACTTTTAGTATTTTTATTTCGTTTTGTATGTTGTCTGAGAGCGTGGTTTATGAGCAACCTGTTAAATATATACTTTTACATTTTTCCTTTTTTGCTTGTTTCATTCATCAGACAGTGGCCATAGTGGAGCACCGCTTTGAAGAATTTGGTGTGGTGTACATAGTAAATCGTGTTGACGCTGGTAGAGATTGTTGCTGGTTAGTAGTAATCGTAGAATCGTGTTGGTCATGATGATGATGCTGGATAGTAGTAGTAGACTCTTGTTGCTGATGTGGCGACGGCGGAGGTCATCGTGGCTGGACGAAGCTGCTGAAGTGGTCGCTGGAACTGCTGCTGCTGTCGTGTGGTACACGGAACAGTTCTCAAAGAGAAACTGGACCGAGACAAATTTGGCCGCCGAGTTAAAGCTATTT
>NC_068985.1:77950670-77957146 GCF_001194135.2 Octopus bimaculoides
AACCTGTGTCCTTTATAACCTTCGAACAGGGGAGGTCAGCAGCGTCCCCCTGCTGGTTTGGCATCTGCAGACTAGTTTCAAGGTGTTGCCCCTTGTCAATGCAGAGCAGCCATACATGCATAGATATAAAGAGACTGCCACACGATCGTATAGATATATCAGTACATCCATACAGACACGTATTCACGTACATACATATATACAAGTATACATACATACATACATACATACATGTATTTTTACATACATAGATGCATACATACACATTTGCCAATAAATACATATCTATACACAAATACACACAGATACACACTCATATATATATATAGATATAGATACGCACACATACACGTACATACATAAACATACACCTATATGCACACACCTATATACATACATACATACATACATACATACATACATACATACATACATATATATATATATATATATATATATATAATCAGCAGCAAAATATTCAGAAACGAATATTTATATAGATATCGATATTGTTACTATTATCGAAGGCAATACAGATAGTTGATAATAACAACAACATTAATATAGGTGATTGCAGGCCTAAAACAGCATTGTATAGCTATAGCATTAAAGTTATATTAATCATAAAGACACATTAAAGTGTCTACCCGCTAGAAATGAAAGTTAAAATCCTTATTTGGACCACCACAAAATTAACACTGAAAATAACAAATTCAACAGTATTCCGGCAAGCGGAAAAATATCTCACATAGCAATACAGCATAAAGCTATATATGTTTAATGGTACAGGTATACATGTGGACCGGTGATATATAAGTATGTGAAAGATTTTTTCGATCCGCTTGCCCGAATACTGTTGAATCTGTAATTTTCAGTGTTAATTTTTTGGTGGTCAAAATGAATATTTTAACTCTCATTTCTAGCGGGTAGACACTTTAATGTGTCCTTATGATTCACCCCCCACCGCACCATATATATATATATATATATATATATGAATTCTTGCTTATCAGTGTATGAGTGTGTATTTGCAGGCGTATGAAGTGTTTAAGATAGCTTTTATCTTCCATGTGAGACAATAAGTCAATGTTGAAGTAACGAAGGAGATATATAAAATGAGAGTAAAGGTCTCGTATTCCGTCAAAGTTCATATACATTGTCTTATCAAAGCTTCCACTGCTAACACTGCTGTAGATATTGTGGTTCGCACATCCTCTACCGTCACAAAATAACATACAGATATATACACACGCATACATATCCGTTATATTTCTCCTTGATTTAGTCCTACATTTTCAAATTTGTTACGAGAATTCACGAGATTTCTAATTGCACTAATTTCCTTTTGTTTAGGTCAAGATAACATTCATGTGACACCACGATCGTAAGAGGTTTTTCCTCTTCTTTCCCCTTTTTTGTTCTTCGTTTTATGTTGAAAAACCATGTCTGGCATTGAATCAAAGTACGACGGTAATAACTAACTATTAGACTAATTGACACATTTTAACTAATTTATCATGGCTGCCAATTTCAAAGCAGACAATTGTGCGAAAATTCTAATTTGATCAAAAATAAAACCTTTTTGTTTTTCACTTTTCATTTCTTATCTCTGTAGTTCATATGTGTATATACATAAATAAATACATACATACACACATACATATATACATACATATATACATACATCAATACATACATACATACATACATACATACATACATACACACACACACATACATACATACATACATGTATATACACATATGTATATATATGCACGTATGTATATGTATATTTATTTATGTATATATATACGTATGTATGTATATATATACACACACATACATATACAAGCATGCGCACACCCACACACGCATACGATTGTGCGTGTCCTTGCATTTGTGTTTGTACCCCCATCATCGCTTGACAACCGGTGTTGGTTTAGTTACATACCTGTGTCACAGCGGTTCAGCAAAAGAACAGGCACCAGCCTTTACCAAAAAGTAAGCGCTTGGAGATTTGTTCAACTAAACTCTTCAAAAAGCTGCCCTAGCATAGTCACAATCCAATGACCAGCAGAAATAAAAGAAACTTAAAAGATAAAAGATAAAGTATATAACAAAAATAAGCCAAGAAAAATAACTCCAAGTAACCAGCGACAAGAACAACAACAGCAAAAAAAAAACACGAACTAGTCAGGCTAAATACTACTTGAAGGGAAGACAGACAAACACCTAAGGGCAATGTCGACTGATTCCGAATGGGGAGGAGAGATAATCACAAGCAATCAACAATCTCTCGAATTAATATTCCATGAAGGAAAAGACCATCAGTTTTGTTGTTGCTTTTTATTCTGAAGAGTAAAGGAATATTTTAAGTGTGTTTCTGTCTCAATAGGCGTCATCAACATGATATCACATATAGTATGTATATCATTGACACACAACAATATTACTCAATATAAGATAATTTATTGGTAAAAATTAATTTGGTTGAGCATAATAGTTGAATAAAACGTAAAGGTCCCCTTCGGTCATGAATGACCAAGTGATTGCACTTAGAAAGTTACCCTCCGAGGCACAAGTCCGGGCAAGGTTGTTTATGGAAGACCAGCAGTTGCCATTGCCTACCGATGTTATTTAAGGGAAAGGCAAAGACCAATACAGCTTGACACCAATGACGCCGCAATTCATTTCTACAGCTGAGTGAACTGGAGCAACGTGAAATAAAGTGTGTTGCACAACACAGCACACAGCCCGATCTGTGAATCGAACTCACTACCTCATGATTTTGATCTCGATGCTCTATCTAACCACTGAGCCATGTGCCTCCGCATAATAGTGGTATATATGATACACAAACAAAGCTTGTATCACTTTCAGCTCTTTACATTCAGCGTTCAAATCCTGCGAGATCAGCTTTACCTTCTGTCGTTTCGGGGTGAATAAATTATTCGTCAAATACCGGCCTCGATGGTATCACATGCTTAGACAATTCCAACTGTCTGATGGGTACCAACTGGAATATTTGAATTTGCCAGTGTGAACATGGAGCAACAACAATGGGCTGTCCACATTTTTATCTCGATAGAGTGTTCATTAGAAGATAGAGATAATGTAAGGTGTTCATAATTGAAGTGGTTGGTTATATAGTCCACAAATATGTGATCTGCATAATCGACTTACATAGGACTCATGGACATGGACCCAGTTACTAGAAGTTGAATGCATCTTTGACGGCACATAAAAAGCTACAGCCTGGATTAACGATCTTGTCAAACAGCCGTCAAGAGGGTAATTGTTAACAACCGGTGGTGGGACACTCTGAAGAGGGCGATTAAATATGAGTTGACTTCGTTTAGTAAATAGTTGATGATAGAGTAATATAGATTACAGAAGGAGTTAGACAGCAAGTTGGAAGAAGTGGTTAGCAAACGCATCGCAGCCGAACTAGTATTCGTGCCTAATAACAAGAAAGAACGAAAGACGTTCGATGGATATGAATGGTGGAAGGGCACGTTGCAACAAAGCCACAATTTTGTCTTTGATGTACAAGATGGTTACGAGCATTTCGGTTCCAACAGCTGTGTGCGACGTTCGAGCGGCTTTTTGCTCGACTGTTCGGTGCCAGTGATAAGCCAGAGGCAGTTATGGACCTCACTGTGTATCTCAACAGCTTGTCGCTGCTCTCAGCGAAAGACATAAGTCACCGCGAAAGACCAATAAGTCCAATTTCAATACTAGAGATTTCTGTAAATGACAAATCGTACGATTTGGAATAGAAGATATTCCCTAAGAGTTTTATGATAATATGTCTGATTGTTTGGTGATCTTTTAGCCAACGTCAACTGCAAATGGCAGCTCAAAGGGTGAATTCTCAATTCTGTAAGCCGTGATGTGTAACGCTACTGTGAATTGATAACGGTGAACTTTCCCTGCGGTGAATTGATAACGGTGAACTTTCCCTGCGGTGATTTGATGACGGTGATCTTACCGGACATGGTTCCTATAATCTAAAGGTCCAACTTTGTCATACTTATAGAGAAGTTCAGCTCATAACCCTGCTAAATACAAAGATTAAGATTTCGGCCAAGGTGTAGTCGAAGATGATGCTTCTCGTTGTTGAAGTGTAAATGTGTGCGATCTCTAATAGATACACCCACAACAACCTCCAGCTCAATCGATATATCATGAAGGAGATGGCTTACTAATCAGGCTTTAGTGGTGCTCTGATCAATTTAGATAACCGAAAGAGATATGACGAACTGTAAAACTATAGAACAGAAAACTATCGAACAACAAAAAAATATGATACTTATTCCATAAGACGACGATTCATCAACGACAAATATTTAAATCATTTAAAATAAAGTAAAGAAACTAAAATCTCAAATGAAAGCAATAAAAAAATGAAACCATTACAGAATGGAAAAATAGGATGGTAGAAAAAGCAACAGATTTCTATCAAAAACTATAATCCAGTGAATGAAACAATAACGCTCTTTAAAAAACAGACAACATCATTGAAGCCACAATGGAATTATGAGATCTACAAATGACATAATGCGAAGTGGAACATCCACAAATGCCACAATGCAAAGTCTCTTCCAACAACTGAAGGGATTTAAATTTCCAGAGAGTACAGCATAACAGCTGATGTTTTAAAACATGCAAGAGAAACTCTATAAAGTCACTTATTAAACACTCGACTGCTTGACTCAGGTTTGATAGAATTTTCAAAAGTTCGCACAAGGCAATAATTATTTCACTATGTAAAAAAGTGGGATCGAAAAGAGTCTGGCAAATTATTAGCCCCAAAACTTTGTCAGTGTTAGATACAAGTTATTTACAAATATCAGAATGAACAAAATGGTTAAACTACTGAATGGAAAAGAAAAAGTTACACGAAAAATACAATTTCGAGACGGTTTTTTTTTCACCGTTGACTACCAACGTGCCATGACACAAATTCTCAAAAAGCCGACAGTATATAACAACAAGGCTGTAGAAATATGAACACTGATGGTCACATACATCCATACGTGAGGGATTGCAGAAGCAAATTTCGAGATCCATGCATACGCTAAAACCCATAAAAATGAAAATTAATGCATTAGATATTAAATTAGTTTCAATGTTTGCTACCCGGAGGGCGGCGAGCTGGCAGAATCGTTTGCATACCAGGCAAAATGCTTTGCGGTATTTTGTCCGTCTTTAAGTTCTGGGACCATCCCCAATTGAAAAAAGATATATTTGCAAGAATCAAGGATTCTCTAAATTGACATGACATTACGGAAAAACACATGGTTACTGTATGGAGGAAAGAGGATGGTCATGGACAGGCGTTGGTACGATAATTGTCCGATCTTATTATTAGTAGCCAAAAGACTTAGACTTATACAAAAAAGAGTAGGAAACATTTATGGCCTCCGTAATTTGCAGAATTCAAACAAAAATTAACTAAGAAAAATAACTCAAAGTGACTAGTGACATATATTTGAACAACATAGACAAATACAAGCATGTCAAATAACAAACAACGAACACTCTTCATTTATTAAAATTATCTCCACCTCTAGAGGATGTGGCACAATTACCAAATAGCACTTAAGACCAGCTCCATATGAGAAGAAGGGATAATCTCAAGAATCAAGGAATTTTCCTGTAGTGACATGGTGGACTATTCCTATAGATTACAGGTAAGTTCTCCGCCATTAATTCATCGCAGGGAAAGTTCACCCGCATCAATTCACCTTGTAGAAAGTTCACCGTGAGGAAAGTTAACCGCGAGGAAAGTTTACCGAGAAAATATATCCACAGTATCTCACCAGTAATAATTAAAATCTATTTTATTGAAAAAAAAAAGACCCCGAAATTGGTGAATTGACGACGGCGAACTTACCGGACATGATTCCTATAATTTAAAAGCCCAACCTTATCACACTTATGTCAGTCTGAGAGTACATGAGACTTATGCTATAAGTACACGTGTGTGTATGTGTGTTGGAACATACAACTACTTTTCATGCCAATTCAACGATCAGGCTATCCATTTAATCGTACACTAAACATTTATACGTCAAAAAGTAAGACGAGAGTGTCTATTAAAATTGTTGTTGCTGTTGTAGTAATCGTTGTTCCTATTGTCATTGTGCACAACGAATGATCAGCTTTACAGTTTCGTTTATAAAGTATGTTTGTGTGGTTTGTGTGTGAATGTGAGTGCGTGTTTGTGTCACTGTATCAGCGTGAGTGTGTGAAGGTGTAAGAAGAACTTGTATCAATTAATTAGATTTGCCGTAATTACTCAGACTGTTGCGAAGTGAATTAAAATATAATGGATTATATAATAAAAATTGCGTAGAAAAGGCAATGATGTATTACCTCTACCCACCTATTATTAAGTTCTTTACCCTCTAATTTTCTTGTTCCCAGACATATGCTCGCATACACACACACACACACACACACACACA
>NC_068985.1:77957225-77958098 GCF_001194135.2 Octopus bimaculoides
ATATATATATATATATATATATATATATATATATATATATATACATATAAACATATGGATACATATATACATATTAATTTACTTGCCAATAAAGCAAGACAGTCTTTGAATATAAGTAGACATATTGGATTCTCTCTGAAATAACAACGCCAAACTTGTTCTGGGTCAAAGAGAAATGGACCCCAAACAAACAACTACAGCAAAGACTACAACCACAACAACAGTAACAACAACCACAGCAATACCATCAACAACAATAAAATTACCAACAACAGAAGTACCAGCAAAGAAGACAATAGCCACCGCATTAGCTGAAGTAACACGGACAACGACGGCATATTACCACGTCCAACATCAACAACAATAACCATTGTAAAGAAAACGACAACAAAACAAAAGAAGACAACATTAATAAGACGATAATGCCGACTTATAATTTGTTCTATTTTAATGGTCGTGGTCGTGCAGAAGTTTGTCGAATTCTGTTTGCAGCCGCTGGTGTCCATTATACCGACCGAAGGATTAAAATCTCAGAATGGAACCGTTTCAAAAACAGTCAGTGTTATTTGTCTATCTTCACGCTTTCGCCTTCAACCATCCCTCTATTTCTCACTCTCTTTCTTTCTTTCTTTCTTTCTTTCTTTCTTTCTTTCTTCCTTTGTTTCTTTCTTTGTTTCTTTGTTTGTTTCTTTCTTTCTTTCTTTTGCACTGCATTCAATGCTGTTGTGCACTGCAATCAATGCTGCTGTTTGAAAAACTGTTATTTACCTGTCTTCACGCTTTCACCTTAAACCATCCCTCTATTTCTCACTATCTTTCTTTCTTTCTTTCTATCTTTCTTTCTATCTTTCTTTCTTTCTTTCTTTCTTTCTT
>NC_068985.1:77959883-77962774 GCF_001194135.2 Octopus bimaculoides
TATGCACACGTGTGTATGTATGCATGTCTGTATATATATATATGTGTGTGTGTGTGCAGGTATGTATGTATGTATGTATGTATATATAGCAAATACAAGGAATTATTAAATCCGCGATTGCGAGATGGGCCCTGAGTCAGCACTCCTACTGGCCAACAGTTGCACTCCTGCAAATACTGGCCAACAAAGAAGTGGACAATTTTCCTTAAAGGAAACCATTCACAGAAACTGAAATTCTAAGAATAATAAATTAGTTGTTGAGTGTAATGTAATATGAGGTGGTATCGGAAAGTTCCCAGACTAGTTTTGTAGCATGCCAATAGATGAGAGCACACGGTTTCATGCGTTCTGTAGCGTGCCAACAGATGGCAGCACACGATTTCGTGCCCAGTGTAACCTTCATGAGTGATATCTCTGTGTTTACCTCATTAGTTGTGAAATTTGTGTTTTTGTGATTACGTGCATACTGTAGTCTGTGATGGGCAGGAAGCTGGAACAAAGAGCCAACGTGAAATTTTACGTTAAATTTGGGAAGTCTGATATAGAGACATTAAGCATGCTTCGGCAAGCTTGTGCCGACGAGGTAATGAGTCGTACGCAGTGTTTCGAGTGACACGGGCGCTTCAAAAGCGAAAGAACGTTCCTGGAAGACAACGAGCGATCTAGAAGACCTGCCACGGACGTCATCTCTGGAAATGTGGAGCAAATTCATCAGCTTAAGAATGAGGATAGTCGGAGGACTATTCACGACATTGCTGATGTTGTTGGTCTGTCGTATGTGTCTGTGCAGGCAATCCTAACGTTTGAATTGAACATGCGGTATGTCTCTGTCAAGTTTGTCCCCCGCCTGCTGCCACTGAGCAGAAAGAATAACGATCTGCTAAGATCTCCATCAGCGTGACGCTGATGATCCATTCTTCATGTCGAGAATCATCACCGGTGACGAGAGTTGGGTGTACGGGTACGACTCTGAGACGAAGCAACAGTCGTCACAATGGAAGAGCCCCTTCATCTGAACGACCGAAGAATAAGAATGCGCAACAGAGTCGAAGCCCAATCAACAACATGCTCATCGTTTTTTATGACATCTGCGGTATTGTGCATCGAGGCTTCGTCCCCAGGGTCAGACCGTCAATCGAGAGTTCTACTGCAATGTTTTGAAATGTCTGAGGGAGGATATTCGGCGAAAACGACCGGATTCGTGGAGCGCGAAGAACTGGGTTCTTCAACACGACAATGCACCCTGTCGATGAGGTCTCCTCACTCGTGAGTTTCTCGCCAAAGACAACATGGTATCGCTTCCGCCTCAGCTCTATTCGCCAGAATGTTCACTCACAAACTTTCATCTCTCCCCCAGGATAATAAGGCAGCTCGCAAGTCGCCGTTTTAACACCGTTATCGAGATCCAGAACGAATCACAGTAAATTCTCGATTCGCTTGCAGGAACGCTGGGACCGGTGTATTACTGCGCAAGGTGACTATCTCGAAGAAGATGATGTTAAAAACTTAGGTAAATAATTTTTTTTTTAAACTTCGGTAATTTTCTTTTCTTTTTTTTTTAGGAACATATCTAGTTCGGGAGCTTTTTGGAATTTTGAGCAGTAAATTTATACTCCAGTTTCGTACATTCAATAAGCTAATAAATCCCTTTAAAATATTTGAATTTGGAATTCTAGTTCCGTTTTTTATGAATATTTTATTATTTTTTCAGAGATGAATTTCTCAATACTTCCCGTTCTACAGATTGATGGCGAGACAGAAATTCCTCAAAGTATGGCCATTGCTAGGTACCTTGCTCGGGAATTTGGTAAGTTGTTTACTAAACCTGAAAAGAGTAAGATGCATTCATATGCATGCAAGCATACATTCATACACACACACACACATACACACACACACACATACATATATACATGCATACATGCATACATACATACATACACACAAACACTTAGATCAAGTGAGCATGTATATATTTCCACATACATATATTCAAGAAGTCTAGCATGTAGTATGTGTATATACAAAAGGTGGTGAGCTGGCAGAATCGTTAGCACGCCAGGCAAAACGCTTAGCGGCATTTGGTCCGTCTTTACGTTGTGAGTTCAACCTTTCATCGATGTTATTGACTTATCCCCACCCCCGAACTTCTGGCCTTGTGCCAAAATTTGAAACCAATATGTGTGCGTATACACAAGTATAGTCATTTAGTTATCTGTGTAGTATATACCCGTGCTCCGCAACCGGTATGCCACGGCACATTGGTGTACCACAAGACGATGCTAGTTATGCCGCAGTGTAACCTGAATATAATTTTTCCCCATACTTTTAGTTATATTTCTAGTTCAGGCGTGCCGCCGAATTTTGAAAAGATTATATGTGTATCGCAAGTGAGAAAAGGTTGCGGGACGCTGCTCTATGCAGAAATCAGAAGATACAGATCCACTTATGTAATAAAATCCATGCCTGCACCTATGTATGCTTATGCGCCAACATATCTATATCTATGGATTCATATATGCATACATGTGTATTTGCATACAAGTGTACGTACATACATCGTAATACATACAAGCATACTACAAACGATCACATATGGGTCAATAAAATTCTGCAAGAACTTCTTAAGATTTAAAGGATGATTTACGAAAGAAAATGGTTTCCTTCACAACCTTGCCATTGGCCGATCAAAATTAGCTTTAAATCAAAAAGAGAAAAGAAACGAACGTTTTTACATATAAGATTACCCAGTTTGATGTTGCTTAAATTCCAACGAAAGAGACTTATTTCTTGGCTGGAAACCTCGCTTGGTAGACGGAAACTGGAAGAAGACTGTCGTATATGTGTGTATATATATATATATATATATATATATATATATATATATATAT
>NC_068985.1:77963516-77970653 GCF_001194135.2 Octopus bimaculoides
GTGAGAGTGAGAGAGAGAGAGAAACAGAGAAAGAAAGAAAGAAAGAAAGAAAGAAAGAAAGAAACAGAGAAAGAAAGAAAGAAAGAAAGAAACAGAGAAAGAAAGAAAGAAAGAAAGAAAGAAAGAAAGAAAGAAAGAAAGAAAGAAACAGAGAAAGAAAGAAAGAAAGAAAGAAATAAAGAAAGATAGTGGGTGTGGTTGTGTTGCGTGTTTGTGAAAAGTTTTTTCTCGATATGATAGCCATATTCGGGTCGATGGATTGTGTGGATTAATAGGTTAGTTTGCCTTTTTCTTTTATCGTGTGCAGACAGCATTGAGAGTACTTTGCACTATAAATAACAATATTGGATGGTTGCATCTGCAGTGGGTTATGGTATATGTGCAGGTATACAATAGGGCTGAATTACAGCTTAGCCAATGTAGCGTAAACCAGGAGTCCGGTTCGTCTCGGGTGACGCTTCTATGGAATGGGGTGGATGGGTGAGGTGGAACTTTTAGGTCTACTGTATAAACATGTATAGGCTTAAGGGCCAGGCAAGGAGCTGCAAACTCAATTGCTGGCCCGGACGGCGCATAGTATGCGCCGCTTGGACCAGCACACCACAGTTTTACCGCCTATACGTTCACTAGAAACCCAGTCGCAATATTGGCCAAAACAAAGTGCACATGTACGCACATATTCTAACATGCATTTGCATGTTAGAATATGTGCGTACATAACAAGCAGTGCATACATATATACATACATACATACAAAGAAACACGCGCACACACACACATCCATGAACTACACACTTTTATCATAAGCACTTATAAAACTCTTAATTGACCTGAACTTTAAACTCTACTTCTTCACATATTAATCTTACTGCTTTATCGTTTAACAAGTCCCAACACTCCTAAACCTGATATACATAACGCTATATACGCATTCAAATACATGCCCGTATATATACACACACATACATGTTAATGATATATTCCATCTTAGACACGCGTGCACATTATGCCTGCGCAGATTAGCAAACACTGAAAAGTTACACGGGCCATATTCGGACATACACGCGCGCACCCACCACACACACACGCATACATATACATACATACATACATACATGCATACATACATACATACATACATACATACATACAGGAAACCACTATTAAGTATATTCATGAGTACTATGGAAGGTCCGATTGAATGAAACCACCGAATTGCCTGAAAAAAATAGGCCCATTGCTTGCTAAAATATAATGTACAAACAGTACACAAGCTGCCTCAGCCAATTCCTCCAGAAGCATTATGAATCCAACAACCTAGTGACCGTTGAGCAGGCCGGTGGAAAGAAAGGAGTGTGAGGACGTACCGATAAGCAACACTGTACTGTCTGAGGTAATATATAAAAAAAAAATATATGGTTTAATTCTGGAAAGGCATTCGACTCTATTCCCCACTCATAGCTGCTGAAGTGTCTTCATTTGGCAAAAGCGGGTGCTACCCTAATTGCTGCCATTTGGAGGCTCACAAAGATCTGAGCCACAATTCTCACACTTAGAACAGAGAGTAGAACGATCGTTTCCTATACCATAAATATTTCAAAGAGAATATTCCAGGGAGATAGTCTCTTTGTCCTTCTGTTCATTTTGGCGTTAAACCCATTATCATTACTGTTACAAAAAACAAACGGCTACATTCTATGGTCTGAAACTGCAAGAGATATTAATGTAACCCCTAATTTCTTTATGGATGAGTTTAAGATTTATGCTAAAAATGTTAACAATGGCAAAAACAACTGGAATTAATAACATTTTCAGCTGACATAGGAATGAAATTTGGCCAGCAGAAATGTTCTTATTTGCAAAACCTGTGCATCAATGGTCTCACTGTCTTTCCTGCCCCACATAAAGAATGGTGCAAGTAACTAAGCATTGATGAAAATATCATACCAAGATACTGTGAATAAAGACAGAGTAACCCAAGAATATTATACCAGACCAAGAACGATATGGCAGTCCGAACTCTCCTCTTACATCAAGACAATATGCCACAATGCATTTTCGGTACCAGTGCTGATTCCAACATTTGGGATACTTGACTGGTTTATAGAAGAAATCCACTCCATAGACATTAAAACCCGCAAGATTCTAACATCAGCTGGAAATCTCTAGAAAAATAGTGATATCGACAGGATCTACCTGAAAAGAGATAAAGGAGGAGGGGCTTGAGATCAGTACAAACATCCCTTGAATGTCACATAGCCTCTCTCAGAAACACTTGCTAAACAACAGCAGCAAAAATAAATTCATTAACTTAGTGCTGAAAAATGAAGAAAACAGTATCGTACGTGTTGGAAGTGAGCTTCTTTGGAAGTATTCTCTTCTTGATCACCTCCCGTACAACCCTAAATCAGCTGGACCTGTATATCTCAAAGAAGACCTGGAGGTGAAATGTTCAGTATAGCAAAAAGAAGATAATGCGTAGGTATGTTTCTCGTAGACTTGAAAAAAATAGTAAGATTGTTGACATGAAGCGAGACCTTTCTTGGACTCGTGACTGCTATTTTACATCACACACCAAAGGCTATGCATTTGCAATCCAAGAACAGGAGATTGCTACTAAATATCTAATGAACAAAAGAGACGGTGAAGCCCTTGCAGTTCCAAGATGCAACCGTAAATGTAAATTATGTCCTATTTCTGTGAAAGACATCATACTTGTGATTAACAGCCGCCAAAAAATGTCATCAGGGTACGACTTCCCTAAGCGACATGACGTTGTTCGGAAAAAAGGACTGCCCTGGAAAAATATAGAGAATCCTCCTGTTATAGGATATGTACACAAATATTAGCACAAGGAATACTGGTGGAACATTCCCATCAAAACAGCTGTCAAGTGTAAGCATAACTAACCGCTTATTATTGTTTGGGACAGACAAGAAAAAGTATGTACTGTCATAGAGGTCAACTGTCCTGTTGATGTCAATATCTCAGAAAATCAGAGAAAGAAGATAATT
This sequence comes from Octopus bimaculoides, assembly GCF_001194135.2. Classification (NCBI taxonomy): domain Eukaryota; kingdom Metazoa; phylum Mollusca; class Cephalopoda; order Octopoda; family Octopodidae; genus Octopus; species Octopus bimaculoides. The sequence goes on from NC_068985.1 coordinate 77,966,531, forward strand.
ATGGACAACTACTTCGAAACCTCCAGCTTCTATATCCGGATTACAAATTTACATTTAACCAATAATAATTAGAGCAATTGGTTTTGTAAGTAAATGCCTAAATGACAGTCGGGATGAGCTTGAATTTTCAGAAAAAGAAATCAACCAACTGATTCACACATTACAAATGCAATCTGTAAGCGAAACAGTAAAACGAGGCAAGACATTTCTCAGGTTAAAAATGTGACATTGTTTTCGTTATCTAAATTCCAAAGACGGTGCTTTGTGTCTTTGTTAGAAACCAGCTCCTTCAGAGGTAAAATTTAAATGATTAAAAACAGAAGTGACAGATACATACACCAACAACGAAACAGACCTTAAGCCAAAACACTTATTAGCCCAAAACAAACCACACTACGCCAAAATTAAACTTACCATGGTATACACATAAGAACACGTGTGAGCACGCGCACACAGACACAACACACACACACACAAACTATAATATGTGGCGCTGGTCTCTCCTGGCTACCCATTGTATATATATGTACTCAATACGCATGCGTACTCCATATGCATAGGAATTAGTTGCTCCCGCTGATATGAATCCGGCGATGATCGCTGGATCCAGTCCAACTACCTTCATTGGATCTATTTAACGGAAAGAACTTTTCGTAGGGCCTTTTGCTAACAAATAAATATACAGTAGTCCCTCGCCATATCGCGGTTCACCTATCGCGATTCACCTATCGCGATTCACCTATCGCGATTCACCTATCGCGGTCTTTTATTTAAGCTTATGTCGATTCTTCCGTAGTGTTGTTTTGCATTTATGATAAAATAAATATATACAAATTATAAAAACGATTAAAAAATATACAGTACAGTACTGTTTTACTTCGCGGATTTTCACCTATCGCAGGGGGTTTTGGAATGTAACACCTGCGATAGTCGAGGGATTACTGTATTCATTCTACCTTCTCTCCCTTTCTTCTCTTCCCGCTGTGTGTGTATGTATGAGTGTACGTAGGTGTGCATTTATGCATTTTATGTACACTCACACACACACACGCAGGTACACACACACATACACACAAACACACACACACACACACACGCATGATTATATGTTAATTTCTGCCACTCAGGTTTCCACGGCAAGAACAATGTCGATATGGCTAGAATAGAAAGCATCTGTGACTGTCTCAATGATATCTTAGACGATTACCTACAGTTGTACTACGAGAAAAATTTCAGCAAGAAGGTAACTGCTTTCTCGTTTCATTTTCTTCTGTTCAATATTTTAAAACCACTTTTTCGTCCCTCAAAGAAACTCCAGCCAAACAAATTTCATCTGGTAAGTTTTATTTGACGATTTGACATAAATAAATGTTGCTTGGTTTAAGTATGTACGTACGTACATACATACATACATACATACATACATACATACATACATACATACATACATACATACATACATACATACATACGAAGACATTACGCATGTGATTAGCAATTGTCCTAAAATGTTGTCACGGTACTACCTCCCTATGCGGCACGATGTTGTCGCTAAGCCAATTTACAATGCCATCCGCTAAAAAAGACTGTCCGGAAATAAACTTAGAAAATCCCTCTGCTATGGAATACATTCATAAACGCCAACACAAGGAATACTGGTGGAATATTCCCATCAAAACTTCTGTCAAATGTAAACATAACAGGCCGGATATTGTTGATTGGGACAGAAGGGCAAAGGTATGTACGTACCGTCATGGAGGACAGCTGCCCTGCAAATATAAATATCTCTTTGAAAATCAAAGAAAAAGTGAATATTTATGGAAAACTGTTTCGAAATCTCCAGCCTCTATATCCAGACTATGAATTCATATTCATACCAATAATAATTGTGGCGCTAGGTTTTGTTAGTAAATGCTCAAAGGAGAATCTGGATAAACTGTTTTTTTCAGAAAGAGAAATCGACCGGCTAATTCATACATTACAAGTGCAATCTGTGAGTGGAACAGTAAAAATATGCAAGACCTTTCTCAAGTTCCAAATGTGAATTTATTTGTATTAACTACATCCCAAAGAAGGAGTCTTGTATCTTTGTTGGAAACCGGCTCCCTCTTCAGTGGAAAATTTATAATAATTAAAAAATGCAAGAGACATACATACATACATACATACATACATACATACATACATACATACATACGTATCTACAGCTTAGTCAAAAGGAGAAATGTAGAATAAATGATCTTTCTTCAGGGACTCCGTGACTGACGGAGCAAAAGGGGAAATGTTATTTCCAAACCGGGAGCCAAACTCTTTTGCTTGAAACAGAGTAGACTCTGCAAAATTTTCTTCAAGGACCAGATGGTGGTGTTAAAACGAGAGACAGATTCAGTATGCCAGTTAAGAACAGGAACTATCTATTCTGTAGCCTTGCACTGTTTGCATCTCCGAAATTTCTCACAGCATTTTGGTCAATTTTAAGCTATGACAGAAGACACCTGCTCATGGTGCCGTGCAGTGGGATCGGACGTGAAACCAAGTAGTTTTGAATCAAACTTCTTAACATTACTGACGATTTGGTTTTACTCGTATAGTAAGAGTTTGTACTCATGATAGTAAGGTCGTAGGTTCAATTCCTGTACCAGGTGGTGCGTTCTCTTGAGTAGGGTACTTCATTTCCCATTGCTCCAGTTAACTCGGATGAAAATGAGTATAGCCAAATGTTAGTGCATCTCTCTCTCTCACTCCACCTGCAATATTCTGGATGTTCTCCTGTGTCATGAGAGGGGAATTTGAGAACATACCTGTGTCTGTTTTTGACTACATAGACACTAAAATATTGGGCGAAAGTATGGTACATTTCCAAGTCATAATCGTTTGCGAGTGGTGGCTATGCTTGTTATAATCAACTAATATTAAAGTGATATTGTCTTATTGTCTCTCAGTGGGATTTAAACCACTTATTATTCAGTATTTCGTTCATTTTTACCATTTCTCCTCCCGCAAGCCAATAAGCACTATGATTATATCATCTGACCCATTGGTTCGTAAACTGACAAATACAGAACCCCTACAAAAAAAAAAAGAAAAGAAAAATAGTGATTGTTGTTGTATCTCTCCTCTATATTGATAAAACAATATAGAGTTTATATCCATATATTTTTTTCCTTTCACTATGGTGTTGAACCAGTTAAAAATATTTGAAACCATCTTAATTCTACAAAACATTTCTTTTTTTCCGGCCCCTTTTCAATTCTCAATGCATTCCCTTATGAGAAATTACACAATATACACTAGATTTCACTCGTGCTTATGGGGTCACAGAACATATTTTGTTAACTATTTTAAAGAGAACATTAAAGGTTAAGGGGGTTGATACCTCGCTCACTTCGTCGGTGTGATTATCTAGGATAAAGCCAACAGGTTTCCAAATAGTATACATGAATGTAAATTTGTATCACTGTTTATCGTAATTAACAACTTTGAACAAGGACAGCTTTGTAATGAGTGATTCATTGAGATCGATTCCATCTGCAGGAAATATTTCCTCCAATAGGTAGACGTCTTACCAAATGTAAGACGGAAATTTGTCTCACCTCCGTCTTATGCATTAGTTCAACATACTTCGAAGTTCAGTGAATAGGAAACTCTATATCCTTAACTACACGAGACTAATCTTGCCTACGACATGACGCTAGTATATCACAGTTAATTTTACCATAATCTGGCCCTGTTTCCTCATTTAAGTAAAAATAAGCTTTGGTAGAAGTCTTCTGCCAAGACACAATGAAATGCCAGAGGGGTATACAAACTCACGACCGATAATTTATTATTCACTCAACCATTAAGTATCAATACTGAAATATCTACTGAAATATCTACTTTTTTTAGAGACACTTTCAAATTTATCAGAATATTTGGGCTGAAGATTGGAATAGTGAAATTTTCATTCACTTAACCATGAAACGATTCGTATCCAATTAACTAAAGACTTGGTTTGTTTACGCTTTTCCCTCCGGTTTTTTGTTCTATGTGTGCCATAAATATCGCCATCCGTTTTAGAGAAAAATTTGTAGTTTAGAATCAGTAGTTCTTTGACTGCTATTTCTAAATTTTCAGTATGTTG
>NC_068985.1:77973660-77975241 GCF_001194135.2 Octopus bimaculoides
AAGCGTATTTGTATTACATTTCATTTCAAAATGCCCACTTTCCCTAAACTTTGGAAGAAACAACACAACGATCTCATGACAGCCTTCGGTGCCCCTTATTATTTGTATATGGAGAAGATGGCTATCATTTTGGCATCCCTCAGTTTGGAACTAATCCCACGAAGCATGTTTCATGTATAGACTTTTATGCTTACCATTTCATGATCAGAGATAATTCCTTCAACCTTCTTCATAGAATTCAAAATGTCTTCCTTCAGTTTGCAGTTGATATGTTTGCAAAGATTGAAGCAGAAAAGCTTTTATACATCAAAACTCATCAAAAGCAGCTTAGAGTAAGTAGATCCATATATCCATCTCTAAAATCATATAAATTACGATGGGCACGGAAGAGACACAGGTCAAATTTGTGTCACAGATAGTCCACAATATATGCATGAGAGGACCCAAGATGCAATGACCTATGTTCGTAATTAGGGAAAAACCTGATCTGTTCATTACAGTAATTTCAAATCCAAAGTGGAAGGAGATTCAAAATGAGCTTTCCTCTGGACAAAAATACATCAATAGATAAGATCTATTAGCAGAGTGTTTCGCTTGAAGTTAATCAAACTAATGAATCTTATGAACAAATCACAAATCTTCGGGTCAATAAGATGTTATATGTATACCATTGAATGGCACCAGGAGCTCCTTCTCATTGCTTTCCATTGAAAATAGGCGTTCCAATCATGCTTCTGCGCAACCTTTCTCAACCAAAGCTGTCCAATGACACAAGACTTGTCAAGAAATTAATGAGAAATGTCATACAGGACACAATAATTTCTGGCTGTGGAAAAGGTGAAGATGCTTTCATTCCTCGCTTATCTTTAATACCTTCCAATATGCCCTTCGAGTTCAAACGACTTCAATTTCCAATACGTATCTTTGGCGATATCCATTAATAAGTCCCAAGGCCAGAATTTGAAAGTTGATGGTTTGAGATTAGAAGAAGACTGTTTCTCATACGGTAAGTTATATGTTGGGACATCCAGAGTGGGGTGCAAGAACAATTTTTTCATTTTTGCACCTACTGGTAAAACCCTAAGGACGTTTTTACCATGAGATCAACAAACTAAAATTTGAAGAATGATTAATAACCTTGAAGTGATATTGTTAACGTTACACTATATTCGTCTAAGAAAAGCTATTTGTATTTTTGCTTGTTGTAATACTTAAGTTCAATAAATTATAGTACATATGTTTTTAGTTTTCTCCGAACTTTTATTTACTTATCTTATATTAGACACAAACCAAAGTCTGTCCAATGTTTGCTTCATTTATAGACTGAAATACTATAAATCATAGATCAGAAGTTTATATGCACCCATGATAATTTTGGCCAGAAAAAAACAGCTCTATCATCTACAAGAAAGTTAACAACCATTTTTTATATATGTTCAATACAATCTAAGTGAATAACTTTGAATATCCATAATACAATTTTGGCAGCTTTTTCAACCCTGTCAATGACGGGTATTTCTGCTAGAGTGCATGTATATGTGTGTGTGTGTGTGTGTATGTATATATACATACATATATATA
>NC_068985.1:77975805-77976653 GCF_001194135.2 Octopus bimaculoides
GGTTGACTTTGTCGTTCATTGTGCGGGGTCGATAAAATAAGTAGCAATTGAGCATTAAGATCGATGTAATCAGCTTACCCACACCATCAAAATTGCTAGATTTGAGATAAAATTTTGAACCATTATTATAGTTTAGTCTTCGATTACTTTCCGCAGTTATTTTCGAATTGATTGTTATTTATTACAGGCTGCATTGCGTGATCATTACAATGACACATGCCGCAGGATACTCCCTTTTCTGGAGAAGACGTTGGGGCAATACGACAATGGCGCAAAGTATTTCTTTGGAGAACAGGTAAGCTTGCTTACATACATACATACATACATACGTACATACATGCATGCATGCACACACGCGCGCGCGCACACACACACACTCACACACACACATATCCATATATCCGAAGCCGGAGTTACTGAGGCAGTTACTGAAGAAGGCTTTACCAATCTATTGGCCGGCCACTCTTGCTAATGGAGAGGTCACCATTCGTTACCGTTTAGTATTGTTAATATTTATATCTGGTTTAGAGATTTTAGAACTTGCTCTTTACAAGATCAGCGGCTGTCTGCCGCTTCGCTGTTTATATAATGTGGGTAGGAGCGAGTGACTGCCATCTCTAACAGGCAGGCGTTCAGCACCGATGAAGGGAAATACCCAGAAACCATGGTCTACTGGTCTTGCCAAGCAAGAGGGAAGTGATTTGCTCCCTTACTCACAATATATCAGACACAGATTGTGTCGTTAACCAGCTGGAAAAGACTTTTTCTTGGGGTTAAAAATGTAGTAACATAGTTCTTTTTAGAACAGCCATGTTATAGTGGCAAAAAAAACAACTTTACCTATATAT
>NC_068985.1:77976914-77977884 GCF_001194135.2 Octopus bimaculoides
TATAAATATATAAAAGTATGTATCGTCTGTAAAAAGCATAAATCTGAAAGAAGCATGCTCTAAGATTATATATTAAAAATGGGGAAGGCCGGTTTATGGGATTACCTTAGGTTTCCCTTGGGCCAGCAGGTTATGGGATTTGACGATACGTCATAAAGCTAAACCCTTTATGGACGGGAAACCGAACGGTGTTCCCATAAACCGGCCTTCCCCATTTTTACTTACATAATTTTTATATATATATACATATGTATTGTATATATATGTGTGTGTGTTTATATGATTATGAGTAAGTGTGTGTGCATAGGCGTGAGTTTGAAGGTATTTTTCTACAACTAACGATGCAAATATAAATCTCATAAGATATGCAAATCACAAGCTTCTCTTTAAACTACATAATTATGTTCATGAATAGCTATAATTCCAATGTCATTGTTGTGCCAGTTTTTTGTTTCACTCAACAATAGCAATGTGAATAGCAGTTTAGTGATTAAGATTTGTTTTTATTTTTCAATAAATTCCTCAGTTGATTGTACAACTATATTAACTACATTTATTAACCATACTAGGAAGAATGTTACTTATTATATTCTAAATGTTCCTGTTGTGGACTACAGTCATCCCACTATTCTTTTATCATTCTGTTTCTGTAATTGGAATGCAGCCATTAAGTACATATATTTACATAGATATGAGTATATGTATGTATGTATGAATGTATGTATGTATGTATGTATGTATGTATGTATGTATGTACGCATGTATGTATGTATACATGCATGCATGCATGAATGCATGTATGCATATATATATATCTATATACTTATGTACATATATATGTATGTATGTATATGCATGCATGTATGTATGCATATATATCTATATACTTATGTACATATATAGGTATGTGTATATTTATGTGTGTCTATATATATGTATATATATATATATATATATATATGTATATATA
>NC_068985.1:77978288-77979628 GCF_001194135.2 Octopus bimaculoides
TATATATATATATATATATATATATATATATATCAATGAGTAGTATAAGATGCGGATTCAGAGAATGGTGCGGCTCTTACATGATTCCCGTGGAATCTTTAGACCTCCAGCTGTTTCGTTCTCCACTTATCCATCTTTACAATTATTTCAGTGCTCTTACATCACTTGTTAAGGTTATCTCTAGATATTCCATAGAAATTATAGCCAGCACTGATTTTTGGTACAACGTTTTGTATCCGAGAAGCCAGATAAACAAACATTGTGATCGAAGTTGAAAAATGGGTAATGAGCGTATATGACATATTTCAGGAGTTTTTGGTCTTTTATCAGCACTCAGCCACCCCATTAGTGATGCATGAACTCATTGCTTAAATATCCTCTAAATATAGCGGTGAAACGTTATTGGGATATATCAATTTTATATATTAAACACATTCCGGAAAGCTAGTACATAAATATTAATGACTTGTAGTGGCTTCTCGAATACGAAACGTTTCGGATTTGTTTATATGGAAAATATATATTAATATATATAAGATCGCACACACCACGTTTGATGGTCAGACAACATGACAAGTATGACACAAGCCAACAGATAAACGAGCCATTCCATAAGCGAGGAGTTCATCAATGAAGGGAAGGTCGCTGGTGTTTAGTAATCTGCAAATCTAAGATTCAAAACTGACTTGAACGTTAAGCGTGATGTAATACACTAAAATCAGACAAATAGATTATATGATATCGCTACAACGTTTCATTAACAGATTTTATTGTGATGCAACATCGTACACATGTTTGTATCTAAGTCGTGCAACATCAATAAGATTATGCAACACATTGCAATTAATCACCCAACTCTTCGGGCTAAACTATATGCTGCCCAATAATCGAGATGCTGTCAGATTAGTGAGTTCAATAACATGTGTATTGCTTTATCCTAAAGATGTTAAGGCGGCGAGCTGGCAGAAACGTTAGCGCGCCGAACGAAGTGCTTAGCGGTATTTCGCCCGTCGCTACGTTCTGAGCTCAAATTCCACCGAGATAGACATTGTCTTTCATCCTTTCGGGGTTGATACATTAAGTATCAGTTGCGTACTGGGGTCGATCGAATCGACTGACTCCTTCCCCCAACATTTCAGGTCTTGTGCCTGTAGTAGAAAGGATTATCTTAAAAATGTTACAGTCTTACATAACTGCCATGTACGATGTTACGTCACAATAAAATCTTTTAATAAAACTTCGTAGCGATACCATATAATCCATTTGTCTGTTTTATGATACATACGTGTGTGTGTGTGTGTGTGTGTGTGTGTGTGTGTGTGTGTGTGTGTGTGTGTGTG
>NC_068985.1:77980241-77980898 GCF_001194135.2 Octopus bimaculoides
AGGGGATATTCTGACGGCAGAAGAAAAGGAATTTTTAACTCCTATTTCTAAATTCGGTTTGTGGTGAAGCAATTAGCTGACCCCCTAATTATAATTATGTTTATAATTCACCCGCCCGTGCACACATACACACGCAAATACAGACGCAAACACTTGCGCATAAGGATACACATCAAAGAGCAGAATGGACTAAGCGGGGTAAGAGCACACACGAAGACAGAAAGTGTCGTTGAAAAGGTCACAGTTGTATAACGAAAGATTTCCTGACAATGGACATGAGTTAGAATATGAACAGTAATAAACGAGTGAAGAACGAATATATAGTGCATATGTTTATTTGGCAAAAAAAACTGTCCCGAAATACAACAATATCTGTTTCAACACACGGCTTCACAACAGGAATCTTGCAACACAAGTTCATAAATGCATATCTATCTATCTATCTATCTATCTATCTATCTATCTATCTATCTATCTATCTCTTTCTCTCTTTCTCTCTCTCTTTATATATATCTAGGTTAGTTAAAATATGTTTGGGACATATTTCAACTAACGTAAATTTTTCTTATGCCTCAACGCTACTTGACGCTAACATTTCGATGTGTGTGTGTGTGTGTGTGTGTGTGTGTGTGTGTGTGTGTGTGTGTGTGTGTGTGT
>NC_068985.1:77980964-77981415 GCF_001194135.2 Octopus bimaculoides
TGTGTGTGTGTGTGTGTGTGTGTGTGTGTGTGTGTGTGTGTGTGTGTGTGTGTGTGTCTGCGTGTATGAACACCCGTCATATATGCATAAATGTATGTTATGGTTTATGTTGCAGATAATGTTGTGTGACATGATGTGCTATGCCGCTTTGGAAAGTCCTATCAATGACAACCAGACTATCTTGAAAGATTACCCGAAACTCAGGAATCTTCGACATCGTGTTGTTTGCCATCCCCAAATATCTGCTTATATACTGAAACGTTCAGACACGACTTTTTAATACGTTCCAAACAGAATCGAACAGTATCTATCTATCTATCTATCTATCTATCTATCTATCTATCTATCTATCTATCTATCGCTTCTGACGGACGTGCTGTCACATCGGCTGCAGAGGTAAACGTTTTTTTTTTACCTTATATTGCCCACATTTGTTTAAAAGTTTTTCATA
>NC_068985.1:77982277-77982949 GCF_001194135.2 Octopus bimaculoides
AAGAGAAAGCGAAAGAGTTATCCACGCTGACTCTTCGTTCCGAAAATATAATATTGGTGCCCACGTACCTTGGACAAAGGGTAACCAAAGTATCGATAAAAAATGTCCCTCCAGAAGTGGAACCACAATGGCTGTTATCAACTATTTGTTATCACATGGAAGGAAATATAAACATTCTAGAAACTCCTGCATTAAAGCAAGAAGACTGGAATGGAAAAAAATTTGATGTCCTGTTACAAATTATACAGGAAGAATCAAAAGAAATTCCAACTCAAATTGAGCTGCCAGACGGCCACACCCTCTACGTTGTAGTAGAAGGTAGAAGGCCACGATGCTACCTGTGTGGCATCGAAGGGCACCTCAAAAAAGATTGCCCAACAGCAACAGAAAACAAAAAACAAGAAGGAAAAGCAGCCAAAAAAGAACCCCTACTACCCACACCACCACCAACACAAAGAACGAGCAAAAGGAGCAAGACAGAAGAATCTCACAAACCAAACCCGCATACACCAACAAATGTACCCGAAAAAACACAAACAACAACTACAAGAACTAAGGAAACTGTAAAAGCAAAAGACAATACAAAAACTAATTCCCCTTCTCCCACATCACATACACCACAAGCAGATAATCAACAACCATCAACAACACACCCACTTCAACAAACAAACA
>NC_068985.1:77983590-77985461 GCF_001194135.2 Octopus bimaculoides
CCGAACTTTCGAACGGTAAGTAACTCTCTGTCTCTATTATTTTTAAGCAGAGCGTTACTTGCGTTAATTTCGTAAATAAATTTTTTCAATTAGTGACATTAATGCCCGAGGTTACCGTGGTCTTTTCGTAGGTTTTTCTTTCCACGGATAACCTCCCCATTTCTTGGGATTTTTTTTTTTTTCTTTTTTACATACCCCAAACGTTTTTCGATACCTTTTGATCGTTATCCCCATTTTTTCTCGTCCCCTCGAAAAGAAAAACTCTACATTGTATTTGTCCCATCTATGTTGAGCCCTGTGTGGCTAATAAAGAAATCTATCTATCTATCTATCTAATCTGTCTTTATCGAACAGTATCTATCTATCGATTAGTATCTATCTAACAGATACTAATCGAACAGTATCTATCTATCTATCTATCTATCTATCTATCTATCTATCTATCTACCTGGTTGTCTAGGTCTCTCTCACTCACTCTCCCGCTTTTTCTCTTTCTCTCTCTCTCTTTTCTCTTTCTCTCTCTCCCTCTCTCGCTGTGTATATGTATGTGTGCGTGCGTGTGCCTATCTTTCTCCTAGTTAATCTACCGCTATATATATAAGAATTAAAGTACGAGACATTTTCACACCTAAAAAGCTTGCAAATAAATAATTGTATACATTTCTACATAATACATGCAGGCATGCATGTACGTAGGTGTAGGTGCAGGAGGTGGTCAAACTCTGTGTAAGGAGTAGAAAACCACTATATATGTATGTATGTATGTATGTATGTATGTATATACATATATATAAATTTGTATAACTGAAGAAACTGGAGTTAACAAGTACCATTGGAGAGTTATTTTTTAATCACTACAATTGTTTCCACCCAACGTGGTTCTCCAAAAGTACAGGTATTTGATTATGCAACTGTTTTTTTTTTCATAATGAGATCCAGTTATATTTCTTCAGGTAATATGCAAGCGTTGTCTCCGTTAGTTTAAAATCTTCGACTTCAAAGCCATCCCAGTCATCCCAGCCATCCCAGCCATCCGTCTTGGTTTGAATTTTGTAGCAGTTGGTAGATTCATGTTGTTTGGTGGCAGAGTGTGTTTGTTGGACTGCTATGAGTGGTAGTGGATGACTGTTTTGGTACCGGGTAATCGCTGACCTGTTCTTCATGGTTGGCTGCACATGCGAATTGTATTAGCTGACCTTCAGTATTCAGCGGTTGGATACATACACACATCCACACATAAACTCACATATACCCTCCCGCAAACAAACAAACTTATGCATATATGCCTGTATACACACAGATACGCTCACATTTACACACATACACATACTTTCGGATACATACACATAGACACACACAAACTCACACATACCACCCCACACAAACCTATTTATATATGTCTATATACACACAGATACGCTCACATATAGATACATACACATACATTAGCATACACACGCATATATACAAACATAGTTAGGCATTTATATATGCATACATATACATACTCATACGTATGTATACGCATACATACACCGATCAACATATACACTTATTCACTTATATATACACCCTCCCTCAAATGCGGGAATATATACATGCTCACATACATACACATAAATAAGTGAGCAAGCGGTACTCCTTCTTGTTGTCTCCAATTTCTTTAATTTAATATTCACACACAACGAATACCCAAACATACACATGGAAGTATGTAATAATGCTACTGGTTAGTATTGGGTAATTCTGAGGGTGAACGAGCTTTATTCTGTACTCTGTCACTTTCCTAACGGAATATACTATATATATATATATATATATATATATATATATATATGTAAATAATATGCGACAATTATTCGGTAGCCATG
>NC_068985.1:77986888-77990275 GCF_001194135.2 Octopus bimaculoides
TATGGCGTAGTGGAGCATATGGCGTAGTGGAGCATATGGTGTAGTGGTTAAAAGCGCGGACTACTAACCCTTAGATTCCAAGTTCGATTCCAGGCAGTGCCCTGAATAATAATAATAATAATAATAATAATAATAATAATAATAATAATAATAATAATAACATCGAAAATACCTTAGGAACGAGAATCCAGGTTCGAAATTTCCCCAAGACACCTGATGAAGGCTGGAGAGTATATCAGCCGAAACCTGTTCACATCAAACAAGATGAGGACAAATATCCGTCAAATGTAAATAATGTAAATAATGGATATGTATATGCTATTAGCGACAGAAGTATCCTTTATACCGAATAATAATTACTACATCCAACCTGATCTCGATGAGTTGTAAGCTGCAGTGGACATACCGCAAAAACGAAAAAAAAAAAAGAAAAGACATTTCGTGTAGACGACAAATGCATCAAAATTGCACATCAGTTGACTAAATTTCGTCAGCACCAGCGGATATCACTACAATAACGTAATTTCACCGATTTGCGAACCATCAACAGCAGGAAGCCAAATGCCGAACGTCAGAGTGAAAATCAGTTAAACCTACATAGAATAATATTGGCCAAAAAGCTAGAGGTAACGTGAACAGCTAGAGGTATCGCGGGCTCTGTATAAATTAGTTATTAGCCACAAGGCAGCCTTCGTAATGAATACTAATCACCGCATTCAACATAACCGTGACGTGATGTTTATAACACCGTAGGCTGCAGTCAACATATTTGCCGCCTAGACGAAATGTTTGTTCGGGGCGTTTACCGTAGCCTATGGCGTTATAAGTAACACCATGTAGAATATATCTCTCTTATGGTAAAAAGGTGTCGCCATCTATTAGGAATCCCAGACATTGATGTTTCAAGCTTCGATGTCTGGGATTCATAACAGATGGTGATACTGAACGAATCGGGTGTTTTCACACCTTTTTACCATAAGAGAGATATATTCTCTACGGTAACTGGAGCATATTTGCCGTTTAGCTGTTGAAATACATCACAAACATATTTCAACTAACCTAAATTTTGCTCATGCCTAAACATTGCTTAACACTAACATTTCGATTATCTATTCTGTGTGTGTGTGTGTGTGTGTGTGTGTGTGTGTGTGTGTTTTACAAATTAGGCATCGGGAGGGCTATTTTGCCTGTAAGAAACTCATGCACAAACTTTATTTCACTTTTTACCGTGATTATAAAGTAAGATTGTTAGTTAACCATTTGACCAATTGAGTAACTGATGGTTTAATTAATTGTTCGATCGCTTAATCAATCAGCTGGTTTGACAATCATCTGCGACCTCATTTCTAATATGGCCTCTTTCTTTCCAGGTGTGTCTCGCTTTAAATATTATTTACTTTTATGTTATGCTTGGAATTTTTAGCTTGAAATAAATCTGAAGAGAAAAATATCAAACTTCATTGTTGTTATTGTTGTTGTCGTCATCGTGTTGTTGTTGTTGTTGTTGTTGCTAGTTATTTGTGTTGTCCTTGCGTTTACCTCTTACCGTTTACTTTTTTCAATCAATGGACTGAGACCATGTTGGGGTACCGTCGTCAAGGGTTTTAGTCGAGCAAATCGACCCCAGTACTTATTTTTAAAAGAAGTTATGGCACTTATTCTGCCGGTCCCTTTTACTGAGCCATTAAGTAGTGGGGACGTAGACAAACCAACACCTATTATTATGGAGTGGTTGGGACATCAAGCACAAATATGGAGGCATATATATGTGTGTGTGTACATGTATATATGTATGTACATGTGTGTGTGTGTGTGTGTGTGTGTGTGTGTGTGTGTAGATATATAAAGAGCATTATTACTCATAAGAGATAACAATATTAGTGGCCGCAAGATTAAAACCGTACAGATAAAATTAACAGATATATGTATAAGAATTATATATAACAAGCACCAGCTTTGCTAAAAATAGGAGTAAAACATACTCCGAAACCACAAGAATTAAATTTTTACAGGTATGGTTGGAAACAAAATACTGAGAGAATAAGTATTGCGTCTTACCTCTGCAAAATTCCAAGAAGGATTACCAGTTACCCTGGTATCATGATTTTGAATTTAGCGCCAAAAGTACCTGATTCTCTTCAGTTCGTTTCTTCAATGCGGCTGTGGCCCTCAGACGAACACAGGCATTCGTTGAAGTGAATTATAAGTACTGTTATGAGTAGACTTGGCTGAAGAGAATCTAGTGCTTTTGGCGCTAAATTCGAAATCACGATATCAGGGTAACTGGCATTCCATCTTGCAATTTTGCAGAGGCAAGACGCAATCCTTATTCACTTAGTTTTTTTTTTCCAACCATGCCTGTAAAAATTTTGTGATACTTCTTGTGGCTTCGGATGCTTCTTAATGCCCTTGTTATATATAATTCTTGTATTTCTTATATATATCTATTGTATGTATGTATGTATGTATGTATGTATGTATATGTGTGTATATATATATGTTGTGTTTGATATGTATGTATGTATGTATGGGCGTAGGAGTGGCCGTGTGGTAAGTAACTTGGTAACCAACCACATAGTTCCGGGTTCATTCCTAATGCGTAGCACCTTGGGCGAGTGTCTTCTACTATAGCCTCGAGTCGATCAAAGTCTTGTGAGTGGATTTGGTAGATGGTAATAGAAAGAAGCCCGTCGTATATATATGTGTGTGTGTGTGCGTGTGTGTGTGTTTGTGTGTGTGTGTTTGTTTGCCCGTGTTTGTCCCCCACCATCGCTTGACAACCGATGCTGGTGTGTTTACGTCCCCGTAACTTAGCGGTTCGGCAAAAGATCCCGATAGAATAAGTACTAGGCTTAGAAAGAATAAGTCCTGGGGTCGATTTTATAATATATCCACGAGGACGTAAATTCTTGCACCACTATCTTAAAAAATCTTGCCAAACAAATTCGATTAGGATTATGAAGGACATCTTTTAACAATGTGATACATTTTGACGAAGAAGCTCTATGAGGAAATAGTTTTAAGGAAAAGATAGAGCAATAATATCACCATGATACAAAATACAGAAAGCATATAAACATCTTTCAATTTGGATGTATTGCATCGTCTCAAAATTTTAAATTTCAAATTGGAAGTAATGTATCGCGTGAAAATTAAAAAACCCAGTAAACACTTTACTCTAAAACTGAAAAATTTCACCAAGTCTTTGACAAAAACACGATTAAAGTCAGTTATATTTTCTTCTCCGAAATCCCGATTATTGTCTCGCTACCCAATTGTATAAATCTGGATGGCAAGTACCACAGTTAGGTCGACCACATTTTTTCACTTTGTATATACACACACACACACACACGCACACACACACACACACACACACGCACACAC
>NC_068985.1:77990652-77993044 GCF_001194135.2 Octopus bimaculoides
ACACACACACACACACACACACACACACATATATATATATATATACATGTATATACACAAGTGTTTTGAGTGTGTGCATATGTGTGCGTGTGCATGTGTGTGGGGAAGGGTTGCTGGGTGCGTCTGTGTATGTATTTCATGTAGCCAACGAACAGTACCAACTAAAGAACAGTATTAATTAAATGTTGCATTTAACAAGAAAGTCCTTTGTCTTTTAATAACTTTAAATAATCCTGGCTAGACTTTTAGAATGAATCACACTCAGATTAACAGAATTTCTCAACTATATATATAGATAGGAGCTGTTTTAAGTTCAGAAAATAGACACTGAAACCGAGTTACGAGTTAAATCGTAAAAACAAACAATAAATTTTTCAACAATATATTTCTTTATATATATATATATACATATATATACATATATATATACATAAAACACTATCACATATAAATAAGCAGTGAATTGTTTTTACGTTGTCCTCTAGCCACAAGAAGAGTTCCTTGTGTGTCTTTAATCAACCAATCTGTCCATCCTTGTTACGATGCCTTCCTACACTCTGTACTATTTCAACGGTCGTGGCAGAGCCGAGATCTGTCGATTTCTTTTCACTATAGCTGATATTCAATACAGCGACAAGAGGATCGAATATGCAGAATGGACCCAACTGAAATGCAGTCAGTAATTTTTTGATATATTTTTTGCTCATGTTTTCTTTCTTCTTGCTTTATGTTGTCTTCAGCTTTTTATTTAAAAAAAAAAAAAATTCAAGAGAGAATTTACCATGGAGTACTGCAAGTTCATTTTTGATATTTTAGGAAGGAGTTCAATAAAAATATTTAGCCTGAGATACAATATGTCTGAAAATAGCCGAGATGGTCATGGATGCAACGCTTTTGACCAAAGCTTACGTGCTGTGGGTGCTCTTAACAGAACTACCATAATTTCTATGAATGTTCATATTTTGTCAGATACCACAGTGAACTTTGCTTCTTCATATGCAAATAATGTCAAAAATATATACAGACAGATTGGTTAATTTATATCGGTTTATGCTTTTGAGGAAACTTTCTCCCACCAGTTAGAAACACAAGGAGGATCCCTTGATAAAGAATCGATATTTTGTTATAAATTGTTCTTGGTCTTTTATTCTGTGCTTCTACTTGTGACTATACACAAATTGTGGGTACTCCGTCGCTTACGACGTCGAGGGTTCCAGTTGATCCGATCAACGGAACAGCCTGCTCGTGAAATTAACGTGCAAGTGGCTGAGCACACCACAGACACGTGTACCCTTAACGTAGTTCTCGGGGATATTCAGCGTGACACAGTGTGACAAGGCTGACGCTTTGAATTACAGGCACAACAGAAACAGGAAGTAAAAGTGAGAGAAAGTTGTGTTGGAAGAGTACAGCAGGGTTCACCACCATCCCCTGCCGGAGCCTCGTGGAGCTTTAGGTGTTTTCGCTCAATAAACACTCACAACGCTTGGTCTGGGAAACGAAACCGCGATCCTATGACCGCGAGTCCGTTGCCCTAACCACTGAGCCATTGCGCCTCCACTGTGGGTACTCAGTATTGTTTAGTAAAATATTTGATGAGCAGTTTAAATTGAAGCCAACATTTCTCTTCTGACACATGTCTAGTTCATTGTATCAGAAGCGGTGCATATCTATCATATCAGGCCTGGATCTGTAAACAACTTTACGCGGATCTGGGTATTTATCGCTAATAAGTAAATTTTTTAATACTTATTACTCACCGCGCAAAATGCTTAGTAGCATTTCGTCCGTCTTTATAGAGCACTGGGGTGGATGTAATCTCCTCTCCAGAAATTGTTGGCCTTATGCCAAAATTTGAAACCAATATTTTATACACCCACTATCTCATTAATTAAATACATAATTTTAATTAAATATACAGTTAAATATATATCTCATGAAAGACTGTTTTATCATAAAGTCGCCAAGCATTAGTAAATATTATTTAAAAATAGTGACGACAATAAAAAATAAAATTAGGTGTAGGCGTGGGTGTATAGTAAGAAGCTTGCTTCCCAATCACATGGTTCCTGGTTTCGTCCCACTGCATGGCACCTTCGGCAAGTGTCTTCTACTATAGCCTCGGGCCGACCAAAGTCTTGTAAGTAGATTTGGTAGATAGAAAGTGAAAGAAGCCCGTCGTATATATATATATATATATGTTAAAGTCTGTCATACCGGCCATGACGAAGGGAAATAGCCCTGAAACTCGAGTCGCCTTTATATATTTATATTTATATATTTGATCCTTTATATTGAACACTCAATATTTCATCTACATTCAATACTTTCTTTCATGGTGCCATCCATTTTTATTTTATTTTATTTTATATTATATATTGTATATTATATT
>NC_068985.1:77993106-77997319 GCF_001194135.2 Octopus bimaculoides
TCCCATAACCTAACGGTTCGGCAAAAAAACCCCGATAGACCGAAGTACTAGGATTACAAAGAATAAGTCCCGGGGGGCGATTTCTTCGGCTAAAACCCCTCTTTAAGGCGGTGCTCCAGCATGGCTGCGGTCAAATGTCTGAAACAAGCCAAAGAATAAAAGAATAAAAGTCATTCTATTGTGAATAGTAAAAGTATCAAGGAAAAAAAAAAAGGACGCATAAGATCAGAGGTCCTCAACGTGGGCGGTACCCCCACCCCAAGGGGGCGCAGGAGCATGTTAGGGGCATTAAATTTTAGGGAGTGAAGAGGATGTGGTGAGGTAACATAATTAACATACTAAATTCTTATCTTTAGTAGTAACAATATTATACGTGATAAAACTAATAATGGTTATTAAAAGAAAATGAGATCTCGCCAGGCTCAGGAAAGTTATTAACTTGCAATATATAAAGTAAATTTACAACTTTTTGTCTTTATTAATTTTTTATCTTATTGTTATATTTCGGGACGGTCATTTTTTTTCTTACCAAATAAACACACGCACTATGTATCTGTTCTTCACTCGTTTATTAAAATTCTTATTTTATCGTTTTTCATACGATAAAATTTTTCGTCAATGATAAACGAGTGGAGAACAAATATATAGTGCGTGTGTTTATTTGCAAGAGAACGAAAATGACCGTCCCGAAATATAAAAATATGTCTCAACACTCAATTTCACACAAGGAATCTTGCAAAACAAATTCATAGGTGTAATTTTTTTATCATTTCCACAGTTAAAAGCTTATCTAGTCCATTTTTAGAGTGACCTTTATAAATTATCATCCATGCGAAGTTAGTTTAATAGTGATTGATACTTCACTCGCCAATTAGGTTGGCGCTAGGCATGACAACTACTTGAAAAAAAGGGGCGCTACAAAAGGAAAAAAAAAAGGTTATGAGCTACTGTATTAGATGATAGCAGCTCTGTGCGATTTTTACCTGAAGAAAGAGACTGGATGATTATAGCTGGACTGTATGGTAGGTATGGTGAATGTTAGGATTGACACAGAGCTAAGCAAAAACAATTATAGCTATGCATACATTTCCGAGTGTTTTTACTTTATGCTCATTCTTTTTCCTCCAGACTTTGCCTCTCCACTAGGACGGAATACTCCTTCTCAGTCTGTCTGACTGTCTGTCTGTCTCTCTACTCCTTTTTCTTTCCGCCCCCCCCTCTCTCTCCCTCTCTTTCTGAAAAAATTCATTGTTGTTGTATTCTGCTAGATTTTCGAACTATATCTTATCTCAACCACGATCTCTCCCTCTCCCTCTCTGAAGACAACCAGGTTTCTCACCTGCCGTGACTTCTGCTATTTCTTACATCCTCACCTATTAACATTTTAAATGACTGAACGTACCATTACACATCATCACTGCACTGGGAAACAACATAGCTGATAAACATTAACAATGTCAATGCAAGCTCTTACTATATAGGAGGTGACACTGCCTTGTGGAAAACACACAACGTTTGGTCTATTTTGGGAAAGGATGACCACATAAAAATCAGAATTTACTATTGATGCATGTCCATTAACAATTTCTGTTTCTGGCACTGTTTCACCAGTCAAGTCATTTCCTGACTAAATGCTCCTTTTAATAAGTGACCAATGCAATCAAACATTACTGTTATCGTGTTCCTAAAAGGTGACAAGCTGACAAAATCGTTAGCAAACCGGGCAAAATGCTTAACGGCACATCGTCTGTTTTTACGCTTTGAGTTCGGATTTTGTCTCTCGTCCTTTCATGGTTGATAAAATAAGTACCAGTCAAGTACTGGGGTCGATGTAACAGGCTAGTATTCTGATCCAAAATTTTGGGCCTTGTGTCTATAATAGAAAGAAATATCATTGCGTTTCCTGAAGGCGGCGAGCTGGCAGAAACGTAAGCACGTCGGGTAAAATGCTTACCGGCATTTCGTATATCTTTACTTTCTGAGTTCAAATTCCGCCGAGGTTGACTTTGCCTTCCACCCTCACGGAATCGATAAAATAAGTATCAGTTGACTTGGATCGATGTATTTGACTGACCTCACTTCCTGAAATTGCTATTCTTGTGCCAAACTTTGAAACAATTTTTATTGTGTTCCAAAAGTCGTTAGCCCCTCGTACGAAACACTTAGCATTTCTTCCGACTCTTCACGCTCTGCGTTCAAATAGCGCCAAGGTCGGGTTTGCCTTTTATACTCTCGGTGTCGATTAAAATGAATACCAGCTGATCACTGATGTCCAGGTAATCGACATAACCCCTCCCCTAAAATTGCTTATCTTGTACCAAAATTTAAAATTAATATCATCGATCTGCGGGTTAAATCTAAGACTAAATAAATAAATATCGTGGGTGCACTGTTCTTTTTAGGCTATCCCAGTAGAATAATACTTTTATGAATTGTAAGTCAAGTATCTGCAGGGATATCTAATAGTTTTTAAAGGAACACAATGCTGGGAGTCACAACCACGTGGTTTTGTGTTCATTTCCATTGTGTGGCATCTTCTACAAGCCTCCAACTGACCAATGCTTTGTGAATGAGTTTGGCCGACAGAAACTATGCTGAAGCCCGTATGTATGTCTCTGTGTGTCTGTGCATGTTTGTGTTTGTCTCTCATCGCTTGAGAACTAGCGCTCGTTTGTTTACATCTCCGAAACTTAACGATTCGACAAAAAAGATAAGGAATCGATAGAATATGTACCAGGCTTAAATAAATGCTGAAGTCGATTTCATTGATTAAACCCTTCGCGACGGTTCTCCAACGTGATCATAATTCTTATTGGCCTCGTTAGGTTAGCTACTACCGAGATGACTTTTCGCTTCCCTCATATATATTGTTTTTAACACTGCACGTTCACAAGAGATTTTTATCTCAGACGAAAACTGCAGCAACTTGTGTATAAACATTAAATATGATACATAGATGACTATTTTAATTTAATACTTCTTCAGTTGTAATCACCGCGGCTATTTGCAATACCAATGAATATATTGTTTACTGTCACTTATACCAGAGGCGACAAATCTCGTCTAGGAATGTGGTTGTCTGCGAGTACACGACGTTGATAAGGCTTATAAAGGCCGAAATACATGTGGCGTTCTTGTTAGCCGCTGCCGAATCGATTTTTCGTCTCCCTCTAATATGTAATGAGTTTTTAACACAGTACGCCCATAAGAGATTTTATCTGGGACTAAAACCACAGTAACTTACCTGTCAACAGTGTGTGTACATTGAATATGATACATAGATGGATAGTTTATCATTATCATCATCATCAGCAGCAGTAGCCGTAGCATCATCATCACCAGGTTAGTACATGTAAATTTAATTATCAGGAATGCTATCTTGATGTATGGTGACAGCAAGTTTCCTCAAGTCTCAAGTATCCTTCTTAGAGATTCTTGCAGAATATAGGATGACACTTTTCTGCAGTTCGACAATGCAAGTCTCAATTCCAATATCTTTCAGTCTCTTACGTAGCAGTTTAGATGTTGTGTCAAGTGCATACCACAAGACTAGTTGTTGTCTTAGTCTTCCACAGTTTCTTTAGCTCTCTGGCTTGATCTTTTCAGGTATGCCCACAAGAAAAAATCTGGGCTAGTCAAGTTTGGAGAACGTGAAGGTCAGTTGACATTGCTATAGCAGGAGATTATTCTCTTTCCAAAGCACTGCCGTAGCAATTGCATTGTTTCTCTTGCGGTATGAGCAGTTGCCCCATCTTGCTGGAACCATGTGTGAGGTCTACTTTGAATGGTCGGGCGCAAAAAAGGTCTCACTCATGGATACCTGAAAGAGAGGGTTTACATCAACAAACCAGAGACCTTGGTGCAACTGAAGGAGAATTTCAATAGAGTAATCAGAGAAGTGCGGTCTGAAACTTTTGAGGGTGTTATGGTGTAAATTTTGGAAAGTGCACGGGCATGCGAAGCCGAAAATGGCTACCATTTAAGTGATGTAATTTTTCATATGTGATGTAGTGGTGCTACAAAATTTGACTTGTGCATATTCATTTCTATTATGTCCTTTATATTGTTTCAAAATTTCATGCATTATTTGTAAAGTTAAGGAAGCTATTAAAAATTGAAACCCATCAGTGACTTTTTGGACACTCTGTATAACAAACATCAAAAATTAAGGCTACTGATTTATTTGATAGCAATAGCCCCCCACCCCCACCCC
>NC_068985.1:77999272-78000990 GCF_001194135.2 Octopus bimaculoides
TATATATATACTCTTTTACTCTTTTCAATCTTTTGACTGTGGCCATGCTGGAGCACCGCCTTTAGTCGAGCAAATCGACCCCAGGACTTATTCTTTAGAAGCCTAGTACTTATTCTATCGGTCTCTTTTGCCGAACCGCTAAGTTACGGGGACATAAACATACCAGCATCGGTTGTCAAGTTTACTTGTTTGTACATTGACCGCTGAAAACACTAAATAAAATTGATAATATTTCAGGTTTATCATATCATTTAAATTGATTTGACAATTCCGCAGATAACCGTGCACTTATTTTCCGAAAACGGATTGGTGGTGTATTGGCTCCTATTTCTAGCAATCCACGTACTGATTATTTCACCGTAGTACTTTTTACAGAGTGAAAAAATACTCCACCTATCACTCACTCAACCTCCAACTTTCTCTAACTTTATACATTACATTTACTCCTTTGAAGTCTCTGCAGGGCATCTGCTTTTTCTCTGTCAATACGCCCCTCTCTATGTCTCTATCTCTCTCACGATCTCACTTTCTTTCTCACGATCTCATTCTCTCTCTCACGATCTCACTCTCTCTCTCTCTCTCTCTCTCTCTCTCTCTCTCTCTCTCTCTCTCTCTCTCTCTCTGGATGTATATGTCTTTCTCTCTCTCTCTCTCTCTCACTACCTCTACCCCCTTTTCTCTTTAGAGAAAGAATACACGAGAAACGGACACAGAAAGGGGTTTGACGCCAGACCTCTGTTTTCTCTCTGTCTATATGTCCCTCTCTGTGTCTCTACCTCTCTCACTATCTCTCTCCCTCTCTCTCTTTCTCTCTCTCTCTCTGTTTGTACATGTGTCTCTCTCACGCTATTTCTACCTATATTTCTCTTTAGAAAAAAATACGTGTGGCAGATAGACAGTGGGTTAGGAAGAAAAAACAAGTGAGACAACGGGAGGATGTAGGCAGCCACATCTTTAAATCTATCAACAAAGTTGTCGAGGAGGCGATGCTGTTCATTATCTAGTTGAAGCCCTCAACAGTCTGCTACCGTCTGGTATGCCACCACACAACCTTGAATTGAAGAAGAGCACAGTCATTTTCCTAAGAAACCTGGATCAGCCAAGATTGTGCAATGGTATACGTATGGTTGTGACTGAAATACAGTCTCACATTATCGAACCAAAAATCCTCACTAGATGTAGTAAGAGAGATATTGTATTTATACCTAAAATACTACTGATACCAACAGATGTCCCCTTTCGTTTCAAACAATTGCAATTCTCAGTGAGAGTCAGTTATGCATTGATCATTAACAAGTCCTAAGGTCAAACACTGCAGGTTGTCGGTCTCCATCTAGAAGAGGGTTGTTTCTCATATGGTCAATTGTATGTAGGTTGTACTAGAGTAGGAAGCCCAAAGAAACTCTTCATATATGCTCCAGCGAAAAAGGTTAAAACCATTGTATAAACTGAAGTTCTGTAAATGTTTTATAATTTTCGTACAATACATTTCTCTATTATTATCTATGTTACTTTCTGTATTTAGATATTCTAAATAAATTTGTAAAATTATGTTATGCAATATTTAAATTCCTTCTAACAATTTTTATTGTAAGAATAATGGGCATTACGACATAAGCCAATATGTGCCTTATGAATAGATCTCAAAACCGCAGAGACCGAGCCGAAGGCTAGGTGGTCCGCTACATGTATATATATATATATATATATATATATAT
>NC_068985.1:78001991-78002462 GCF_001194135.2 Octopus bimaculoides
TTAGGGATTCACACAGACAGACAGACAGACAGACAGACAGACACACGTTCTCATTTTTATATATATAGATATATATAATCAAGGTGCAGGAAAGGCGTGATCCAACAGGAACAGTAGTCCACACACACACAGGAGTGCACACACAAAATAACACACATACCTGGCACACATCCTTACGCTCTCATACACATACGCACGCACACACACATAAACACACACACACGCATACACACACGCACACACACCTCTCACATACACAAACACACATACACATACACACACGTACACACATACACATATACATACATGCACACACGCACACACACCTCTCACGTACACAATACTCACTCACATACACAACACACACTCACACAAACACGCATACAACTACACACACAAGGGGCATAAATGACACACGCACATGAACGTATGTAAGCAAACACACGCACACACACACACACAGGAACGCAC
>NC_068985.1:78002870-78003509 GCF_001194135.2 Octopus bimaculoides
AAACAACACACGCACATACAGAAGCAAACGCACGCACACACACGTACACAGCAACGCACATATACACAACATACACATACACACAAACACACACGCACGCACAAAAACATACACATACACACACGTGCACGTACAAAATACACACACACACATACAGACACACACACACACACACACACACACACATACAGACACACACACACACACGCACACGTACCCAACACCTACAACCCCACACAAACACACGCACTTCCACATACACCCATCCACGCACGCACGCACACAGAAGACACACACACAGACCGGCACAAACGAACCCACATATACACACATGCAAATGAACCCGCACATAACTCCTACACATACACAACACGCACTCACACACATACACCCAAGTATACATACATACACACACGCACACACATCATATGCACATACACACGCACACATACAAGGCACATACACACACATGTAGAAACGAACTCACTTACACACACATGCAATTGAACCTACACACAACTCCTACACACACACGCACACACACACACCCAGGTGCACATACATGTACACACACGCAAATGAACCCACACATAACTCACATACACACACAACAAACAGTGACACATACACGAACACATA
>NC_068985.1:78003519-78003995 GCF_001194135.2 Octopus bimaculoides
CACACACACACACCCAGGTGCACATACATGTACACACACGCAAATGAACCCACATATAACTCACATACACACACAACAAACAGTGACACATACACGAACACATACTACGCATATACACGCACACACACACACACACACACACACACACACACACGAAATAACCCACACGCGATCCACAAAGCAAACCACACGCATATACACACACATATATATACATATACACACACGTACACAAAAAATACAGGTACACACTGCTAGGAAATCACACCCACACAATACAAACACACACGCACACACACATACTCAAAAACTGCCTGCTGACCTTCCACTGACCATTGTCCATAAGCACCACCTAACTATTCCTGCTACTAATTCCTTCCACTACGTCACACACACACACACACAAACACACACAAACACACACATACACACTAACAGATAAACAACCAAACCACGCACACACACACACACACACA
>NC_068985.1:78004524-78007437 GCF_001194135.2 Octopus bimaculoides
ATACGTACATACATACATACATACATATATATATATATATATATATATATATATATATGAGCGAATAACCGATACGCCGCCCTCACTGGACAGTCTATGATAGCCGACGCGTCCAGACATTGTCTGCACTAATCAAGTCTCTACAGCAGAGGTTCTCAACCATTTTGTTTTATCTACATAAACACAGCCAGCAGAATATGGAACTAATGCGTATCCAAATGGGTGCTGAGACACGTAAATAACCCTAGTCGTCCTACTGAAAATCTCTAGTTTTCTCGGCTTCTCGTGTGACTGGTCCAAAACGTCAGGTACGAAACATTGAAGCTTGTTGTCTAGCATATATGACCCTTAATTTAATACAAATCTGGAGTATGTCAGGACGCAAACTTCCTGGAATCACAAACACACAGTAGACCTTTCGTTGCGGTATCACACACATGTGTATATGTGGCCTAGTGTGTAGATATTCAGCTCACGATCACAAAGCCATGTGTTCATTCCATGATTCCGGTATCATGTTGTGTCCTTGAGCAAGATACTTCACATTATTTCTGTTTATTGAAAACAAGTACCGTCCAAATCCCGCTGCACCTCTGCCTGTCTGTCTGTTTTTCTCTCTGCGACAATGAAACACTACCATTTTTATCGTATGAAAGGTGTAGTGTTGTAGTACAGACGGGAGCTTCGTGTTTCTACAGTCATCCACGCGGTTGTCTCCTCAATTGCTAATGCTCTTTAAGAAGACCCGTCAGTGTGTATGAGATGGTGTCTTGGTCTTCGTTAAAATCCAAGAACAATAAGGAATGTATCTTCTCCTGAGCTTCGCCATAAACACTTCGCTCATTTCTGCTTCACCAACACCAAAGCTAACTTTTTTTTTTTTGTAAATATTGACCTACAAATATCGTAGCCGAATATCAAATACCACCTCAGTCTTATCAGTCTAGGATGCTTGTAACGGTTATTTGATATCCTGCCTTGAATAACTTTTATATCAATAAAATAACAGACCACTCCTAATTCTTTAATGGTGGATTGTGCTAAGTCAGTGTACGAAAGCAACCGTCGGTTAGGGTTGATTATGTATCAACACCAGGGACGATGCTCTGCAGAGCCTGGACAAGGTTACGTTTTTCATGGAAGAGCCACAGATGTCTATGTAGCAAAATAAACAAAGAGAAAAAAAGCTGAAAGAGTGAGTAGAAACGGTGGCTGGTTGGATTAACTGAGTTGTGCTATTTGTTTTATGTTTATTTGCATTCTGAGCTGACTTCGCCTTTCATTATCCACCCACCAGACTTCGATAAAATACGTTTCAGGTTTCAAATTTTGGCACAAGGCCCACTATTTCGGAGGAGGCGGTAAGTCGATTACATCGCCCCCAGTGCTCAACTGGTGCTTATTTTATCGATTCCGAAAGGGTGAAAGGAAAAGTCGACCTCGGCAGAATATACATCTCAGTAATGTTAACGACAACCCTAAGAGTTGGAGAAGAAAGTGAAGAGGTTGGAGAATGAGAAGAGGGAAAAAATTTTAAATTGGTTAATAAAGATTTCTAACATCGGCACAAGTCCAGGAATCTTAATGCAGAGCTAAATATTAGATTATATGAATACCAGTTCTTAACTGGTATTTCATTTTATTGACCTCGAGCGAATGAAATACAAAGCTGACTCGGTGGGATTTTAACTCAAAACGTACGGAGATGGGACTAGATACCTCAAAAGATTTCACCCCACACCCTAACTATTCTGCTTGACTAAAATAAATAATGTTACTTAACACAGGCCCAAGGTCTCACTTTTTTTTTCTTAGTAAAGAACCAGTCGATTATGTCTCCAGCATCAACAGTCGATCGTTTCTAATTACGACACGAGATCAGGAATTTCGAGTGATGGGGTTAATCCATCCACATATTACTTGACTGCTATTTTATTTTTCCCAATTCCGGAGTGATGAAAGGTAAAGTTTACCTCAGTGGGATTTGAACTCAGAAGATAGAGTCATAATTAAAAGCCATAACGATTCCACCCTCAATGATTATTTCTCATTTAGATACAAGGCCAGCAATTTTTTGTGAGTGGGAAGGTGATAGGTGGATTACATTAATCTAAATACTAGACAGTATTTTATTTTATCCACCCTGGAGGGTTGAAAGGCAAAGTTAAACCTTGGTGGAATTTGAATTCAGAAATTAAAAAGGCCGTAAGTAGGCACCGCAAGGTATTTGATCCGATGCTCCAACGATTCTGCTAATCAGAAGATTAAATAAAAAAATTAAAACTAATACCAACAGATGTCCCCTTTCGTTTCAAACTATTGCAATTCTCAATGTGAGTCAGTTACGCATTGGCCATTAACAAGTCCTAAGGTCAAACACTGTAGGTTGTCGGTCTCCACCTAGAAGAAGGTTGTTTCTCATATAGTCAGTTGTATGTAGGTTGTACTAGAGTAGGAAACCCAAAGAAACTTTTCATATATGCTCCAACGAAAAAAGTTAAAAACATTGTATAAACTGAAAACAAAGGCGAGAGGAGGTAGTGAAAAATGAGAGAAAAGCGAATCAGAAGAGAAAAGAGAAGAAAAGAAGAGACGCATAGTATTTCTGAACAATGTCCGAAGTCCCAAATAACATTTAAATCAATCGTGGTCAGTCTTTTTGTGAAGGGTGATGCGTGAGACATGATTCCTGGGCCGCACTGTTGAAAAACAACAAAATAATAGCCTAAGTAATTTTTCCCTTTGTCGTGCCATTCACAGAGTCCTACAGGCCACAGTTTGCCGTGACTGGTAAAAATAAACCATGGCAGTGAATATTTTATGTATGCAATTCAGATTTATCTAAATTCACATTCCACCTGAGTTATTTCCACCTGAATTATTTCCTCTAGCTCCAATTCCCCCCCCCCCCCA
>NC_068985.1:78007519-78009484 GCF_001194135.2 Octopus bimaculoides
CAATTTAAGTAATTTCTTTTAATTTTAGCGGCCAAAATCCCCTCGAAACTTTATAACTTTTTGTAAAATTCTGTCAATCGACTGATTTATCTATCAAGCTAGAGGTGATTATGCTCTGCCGATGAGATCCTTTAAGACCTAAACATATCTACTAGCAATCACGTAACGAAGATTAAAATTTTCCCTAAAAGTATAATTTTCATTGAAATTCTTAAATTTTTGAAATGCTCCCTTTTTTTTTAGGATGTCCCTAGCAAGTACCACATGAATTATTAAACTATACTTTCTCAAATTTGGAGGCAAATTTTGATTCATTAAATTGGGTTTGTGTGTATGTGTGTGCGCGCGTGTGTGTGCGTGTGTGCGTGCATGTGTGCCAGAAATTGCTACGAGGTTTTCCTTTCCTTTCACAAGTAAGAGGCATATTTCACTTAGTTGAGAAGTTTTTGCAGAGTCATTCATTAAATCACCACCACCTAACTGAATTATATAACTTCATGTTAATTAGCCTAGAAGATATTCCCTTAATTTTTCTGATATATATATATATATAAACACACTCACTCATACATATATGCATAATTTCACGCATGCTTACGTACGAAAATACCTACCTATATACATACATCTATCCATAAGTACGTACGTGCGTTCGTATGCATGTACATACATACATAATACATACATACATACATATATATGTACGTACATACTGCCTCAACAAAAACCTGGAAAAATTAGGGTTCTCAAAACCTGAAAGAAAAAGGCTGATTAGAAGACTACAGATTCAAGCCATCAATGGAACTGTAAAGATATGTAAAACTTTCCAAACATTTAGCACATAAATACATATGCATGCATCTAGACATAAAAACGCATCCATAAAACAAACATACAAATCTGCGCATACACTAACACCAAATACTGCACACACACACATATGCACAAATACCTAGATGATGTTGAGAAAAGTTCCAATGAAGGAGCCTTGAATCTATGTTAGAGTCCGGCTCTTTCTCTATGGACAAGAAATACAGAAATGAAACTGATTGATAACATACATACATACATATATACATACATACATACATGCATGCATGCATGCATACATACATACATACATACTGGTTATATGTCTTTTCGTATATCTTTTCAGAAATGCCTGGTTCTATGCTACCGGTTCTGGAATTAGATCCGAAGACCTTTATTCCTCAGAGTATGGCCATCTCTCGCTATTTGGCAAGAGAATTTGGTGAGTGGAAGTGTTTTCTAATTTCTTACATTTCTTATTGCTTTTATCGTTACTACAACGGTAAAATTTACTTTTTTATTAATTAATTATAATTAAGTAATTTTGACTAAAAGAAAGCAATTATTAAAGTTTCCACTGTTTAGAAAATTCCTAAAAATTCCAGTTTTAATATATTTTTATGAAAATTAATTATTTGTATATATAAATTATTTATACATGTAGAACCAATGACATGCTGTCCCTCTACTTTGCAACAAATGCAGAAAGGACTTACAACGTCTACACCCCTTCTTCCGCCCTCAGCTTCATAGATGTAAGCATATGCCCAGTTCCATTTCTGAGTAGAACACAGCTCAGTATTCTTAGCACAGCTATGATAATCCCTGTTAACTATGTTTCATGAAGAAGGAACGCTGCAGTAATTTATCCCAGCTTTACTCTCTGAGCTCTGGTTCACAAATGATCTTCAGACGTAACACTTTGAATAATAATTTTGAACTCTGTCCACCACATAACTTGAGCGGTACTTATTTGCATTGAATCTCTGAATGTAAAAAAAGCAGTGACTAAATATTGCAGTCATTTTATCTCACGCTTTAGCGGTTCTGCCAACCCACTATGCTAGCACTGCGACCTCATAATTATATATATATATATATATATATATGTGTGTGTGTGTGTGTGTGTGTGTGTGTGTGTGTGTGTGTGTGTGT
>NC_068985.1:78009653-78010452 GCF_001194135.2 Octopus bimaculoides
TATATATATATGCACAAGATCAAAAAGTTTGAAAAATAACTTACTTGATTAATCATCAGCGATAAATCCCCCAAATTAGTGTTTTACAAACGAAATCATTTGTGATATTTGTTCTGCACCGAGTTACATATACTCCAGTATCATGCATATCATCGGAAGTGCAGTGAATCAGTAAATCTACCGCTGGAAGCATATTACCAACGAAAGCTACTGATTACACAATTTGTGTTATTAAAATTAGTCAGTTAATCGCGCAGTCAACAACACGTTCTAGGATAAATACATTTTATACATACGAGACTAATAACCTGGTACAGAACGAAGCGTTAGTCGAGTATAGAGCGGCAATAAGGAAATGAGATGACAAAAGAATAAAGTACACATCATATTCGAGGCTCTGATGAAGCTATAAGGTGTTACTCAGGCACTCAACTATGAGTTCATTACATCTCATAGCAGAAACAGCTGTAAAGTAATGAAGTTCATAAGATAATCGTTTGTTCTCTTATCATCTCATTTTCTTGTGTGTATATATGTATGTATATGTATATATATATATGGGAGAATTTACGAAAAAAACAACAGACGAAGACAGGTGGTGTAAACAACAAATGGATGCATTAGTATAACGCTCGGGAATAGAGAAAGTCTTTGACGTTTCGTGCCTACGCTCTTCAACTGAAAAGAACACAGAAAGAAACAATGAGAGAAACAAGGAGATAAAAAAATATAAATGTAGTGGTCAGCGATCTATCATGGCGAATGATAGATAGATAGATAGATACATACATACATACAT
>NC_068985.1:78010462-78010795 GCF_001194135.2 Octopus bimaculoides
ATGGCGAATGATAGATAGATAGATAGATACATACATACATACATACATACATACATACATACATACTTACATACATACATACATACATATACACATATGTTGCTATTGTGTCTTTCTGCAGGGTTCCATGGTCAGAACAATCTAGAAATGTTCAGAGTTGATGCCATCTGTGATTGTTTTCAAGACATCTGCAATGAATACATGTTGATGTACCACGAGAAGGATCCAACAAGGAAGGTGAATGTCAATCGGATTTTCTCTCTCTCTTTATATCCCTCTGCTATCCTATTCTCTCTCTCTCTCTCCCTCTCTCTCTCTCTCTCTCTCTTTCTC
>NC_068985.1:78011263-78021232 GCF_001194135.2 Octopus bimaculoides
GTGGTGAAGCTGGTGATGGTGATGGTGGTGGTGGTGAAGGTGGTGGTGGTGAAGCTGGTGATGGTGGTGGTGGTGAAGCTGGTGATGGTGAAGCTGGTGATGGTGGTGAGGACGTTAGTACTGGTGGTGGTGTAGGTGATGGCAGTGGTGGTTACTGTCGCCATCGTTGAAGTGGTGTAGTTTTAGTGGTTACATGGTTGTGAATTTGCTAGCAGTAGTGTGAAAGGTAGTGAAATACTGTCTCTGGCAAATCTGCTCTTTTTAATTCAGACATTATATATACAGTTCATTATATTATATCCATGATAAACACTAGGATCTGTCCACCTAGATGTAAATAAGTGCGACAGTGTAATCCTATAGTTCACTTTGATGTTCGTAGGTTGGAGCGACGAAGACCGTCGAGTCATCCAAGCGTGGGAGTTGGGGTTGAAATTTGTAGGTGCGCTGATGACTGAGAAGGGCAAACCACGCCCAAGAAGTTGTTTAGCTGTGTGAACAGGGAATAGCGCTGTGTCTTTATTCATGTGAGTATCTGATTGCAGTGGAGGCGCAATGACCCAGTGGTTAGGGCAGCGGACTCGCGGTCGGAGGATCGCGGTTTCGATTCCCAGATCGGGCGTTGTGTGTGCTTATTGAGCGAAAACACCTAAAACTCCACGAGGCTCTGGCAGGGGGTGGTGGTGACCCCTGTTGTACTCTTTCGCCCCAACTTTCTCTCACTCTTTCTTCTTGTTTCTTGAGTAACACTGCGATGGACTGGCGTCCCGTCCAGCTGAGGGGAACACATACGCCATAGAAACCAGGAAACCGGGCCCATGAGCCTGGCTAGGCTTGAAAAGGGCGCAAATAAAATAAAAACAGGGAATAGTGATTGTGGTAGTCGGGTACTTGATGGCGCTGGAGGCACCCTACGGGTATGTAACTCTTGGTGAATAAGGGCTTGCCTGCCTATGCATATGAAGACTAAATCATGTTTTACTTCAAGATAAAAATTAAGAAAGAAAGAAAGGGAAAAAAACCATTACGAATGTGAAGTTTCGACCATCTCAATCAAACCAAATTATTGATAAATAGTTGAGAAATAACGTGTAAACATTGTGTTTGCAGGAGGAACAACGCCGCAGATATGGAATTATGTGTGACCGCATCTTGCCTTATTTGGAAAAGACTCTTGAGAGTAACAACAATGGCAATAAATGGTTTGTAGGAGATAAGGTAAGATTAATATTGATATTGATATTTTTTCAGTGTTCTTATTTTAATTGCATGGTTTCACTATATAACCTTACTTTATTTAACCCGGGAGCAACTTCGTGTTCCTTAGGTACATGAAGTGTCTTCCTTCAGTTATATTAAAAGGATTCTAAACAATATATGCGTAATGTATAGTAATACTAGACGCATTAGTAAATATTGGTAATACTAATAGTAGGCGCAGGTGTGGTTGTATAGCAAGGCGGCGAGCTGGCAGAAACGTTAGCACGCCGGGCGAAATGCTTTAGCAGTATTTCGTCTGCCGTTACGTTCTGAGTTCAAATTCCGCCGAGGTCGACTTTACCTTTCATCCTTTCGGGGTCGATAAATTAAGTACTAGTTACGTACTGGGGTCGATGTAATCGACTTAATTCCTTTGTCTGTTCTTGTTTGTCCCCTCTGTGTGTAGTCCCTTGTGGGCAGTTAAGAAATAAGAAGCTTGCTTCCCAGCTACATGCTTCCGGGTTCAGTTCCACTGCGTGGAACCTTGGGCAAGTTTCTTCTATTATAGCCTCGGATCGTTTAAAGCCTTGTGAGTGGAATCGATAGACGGAACTAATGGAAACCCGTCGTGTGTGTGTGTGTGTGTGTTCCACAACCGGTGTTGGTGTGTTTACGTCTCCAGATCGGAAAAAGAGACCTATAGGATAAGTACCATGTTTAACATAAAAAGTACTGGGATCGATTCATTCGACTAAAAAATTTTTAGGCGGTGCTCCAGCATGGCCGCAGCCTAATGACTGAAACAAAAGATTATACTGTTTTTGGTACATTGGTGTTTTGTCTTCGTGACATCCAATCACTCCCAAAGCAATAAGGGAGAATTTCTTTATTTTAGGCGCATGCGTGGTTGTGTAGTTGAGAAGCTTGCTTTTTAACCACCTGGTCTCGGGTTCGATTCCGGCGCGCAGCACTTTGGGTAAAAATCTTCTAATATAGCCCCGAGATGACCAAAATTTTGTGAGTAGGTTTCGTAATTGAAAACTGAAACAAGCCCGTCATATATGTGTGTGTATGTGTGTGTGTGTGTGTGTGTGTGTGTGTGCGTGTGTGCGTGCGCGCGCGCGCGTTTATGAGTGTTTTTGTCTTTGCGTTTATCTCTCACCGCCGCTTGAAAACCAGTGTTGGTTTGTTTCCGTCCCCGTAATATATTGGTTCGGCAAAAGAAACCGATAGAATAAGTAACAGGATTAAAAATGAATACTGGAGGGCGTTTTGTTCGAGTACACCCTTGAAGACAGTGCTCCAGTATGGCCACAGTACATTGAGTGAAATAAGTAAAAGATGAAAAAAAAATAAAAAGCTACATCAACGTCTAAATGACGCTATCTCAGGATTGTGCTTGAAAACAAAATCCCGTTGAATAACCTTGATCGCCTTATCAGTATGAATTGACACATCCAAGATTACGATAACTTAATCATCCCCTGAAGTACTTTCCGCTGTATGCGTATATTATTTGTTATCTTAAATTAATGTGTACTCAAAAATAAGTTGGCGAACTGATAGAATCGTTAGCACGCCGGGCAAAATGCTTAGCAGCATTCTTAGTTCAAATTCTGCTGAGGTCGACTTTGCCTTTCATCCTTTCGGGGACGATAAATTGACCCATTAACTCCCACTGTCCTATAAATAGGACACTAAATGAAAACATTAAATAAGCTATATCACATTGTCTCAATGTCCCATTTATAGGACATTGAATATTTCCATTTCTACTTGAAGTAAAGGTGTTTTGATAATTGTTTTTTTCATTTTAACCTGTTTTCAATCATTTGTAAAGATTTAAAACTAATATTCAGAAATTTAAGTATCTGGGGCTTAATGGGTTAAGTACCAGTTGAGTACTGGAGTCGATGTGATCGACTTACCCCTTCCCCCTGAAATTGCTGGCCTTGTGCCAAAATTTGAAATCATTATTATTAAAGCGGAGAACTGGAGGAATTGTTAGCACGTCGGACATAATGCTTAGCGGCATTTGATCTGTCTTTACGTCTTTACATTCTGAGTTCAAATACTGTCGAGATCAACTCTACTTTTCATCCCTTTCGAGAGTCAATAAAATAAGTACCAGTTGAGCACTGGGCTCGATGTAATCGACTTGCTCCCTCCCCCGAAATTGCTGGCCTTGTGCCAAAATTTGAGACCAATTTTACCTAAAATAACTGTAATAATTAATAGTTATAGTTGTTATGTATTCATTGCGTGCACATAGATATTCTGTTGTGCAGAAAGTAATAAGAATGAGAGAGAAACATTGCTTGTGTATATCATTTTCAAACCGACTTATATGGTATATAAATATGTATATGTGATTTTGAACTAATCAAATTATTTTTTGTATGTATTGGGCCATCCTATAAATAATGTGGTATTTTTATACTTCTTTATTTTTTCAAAATCAAGATAAACAAATTTCTTTTTTAATCTAAAATATACTACTCTTCATTTTCTACAATATTCTTCCACCTACCTGGTAGAATTGTAAGCCACCCCACTTCCAAAATTCATTTGTCCGAGACGAAAAATACTCCTCCAGTACTGTTCTCAGCTCGTCTACAAAATTCATATTTTTTCCGTCCAAATGATTTTGAAGACTGCGGAACAAATGATAATCAGATAGGACAATGTCCGGCGAATATGGTAGATGGGACATCGTTTCCCATTCAAACTGCTCAAGCCTTTGGAATATCATCCTCGCTGTATGTAGCCAAGCATTAGTCTAATGGAAGAACGACTCTCGTCTTGAAACTAAAGATGGTCGTTTTTCTTCTAGTGCTGACTTAAGCCGCTCAAGCTGCTCGCAGTAGATCTCCTTTGTTATCGTTTGGTTTGGGTTTAAAAGCTTAAAGTCCATTAAACCTTTCATATCCCACCAGATAACAACACCTTACGTGAGTGAAGACCTTCTTTAGCCTGTGGTGCTAGTTTTTCTCCTTTCCCTACTCACTGTCTTCGGCGCTTGACATTTTCATAGAGAACCCATTTCTTGTCACCAGTCACTATTTGGTCCAGAAAAAGGTTCATTCGTGAGACATGACAGCAAAGAAGAGCACGCATTCACTCTCAGCGCGCGATTAGACTTGGAAAGTTTGTGAGGAACCCATTGACCCAATTTGTTGACTGTTCCGTTGGCACACAGGTGTCGATGAATGGTTGAATGACCAAATCCAAGCTTTTTTGCTAGTTCCTTAACAGTTTCGATGAGATTTTGTTCCACCAGGGTTTGCAGGATTTCCTCGTCGAGCTCTACAGATCTTCCAGGACAAGGCTCGTCTTCCAGGCTGTAGTTTCTGGCTCGGATCCACCTTTGACACTGGCTTACGCTTATTGTCCGATCCCCATATTCTGCATTAATATTCCTCGCACTTTCCGTTGCGTTGTTGCCTTTATTGAACTCATAAAGCAAAATATGCCAAATATGCTACTTAGTCACTTGCATAATAGTTTTGAAAAAATAACTGTTAAAATCGAACTGCACTCTTCAAAACTTTCACTAGGAGTAAGTACAAGGTAATATTACTACCTGCTTTTATAGCAAGTTGATGCAGATAGGTTATCCCGTCCCACTCCTACTTTTAGTTCATGCAATTGAAAAAACCGCATTATTTATGGGATGATCCAATAATTATTTATAGTAGTTTGTAATATATTAGTTATTTTATGGAGTAAATTAGAGATCTGTTTTACATTTCATTAGATCCTTATGTGTGACCTGATGTGTTATTCGGTACTGGAGAATCCATTGCAAGATAAACCCAGCTTACTGAAGGATTATCCCAAACTGCAAGCTTTGCGGAAGAGAGTGGCCGAACACCCGAAAATTTCCCAATACATTAAGAGGCGTGAGAAAACCGAGTTTTAAACAGCTACACTTACAAAGATATTTATATATATACATACGCATATGTGAACATACATACATACATACATACAAACGCACGTGTATGCATATATGAGTCAAGCAAATATGGTGAGAAATAAAGATATTTAAAATGAAGCAAAATAATAATAAAGTGCTAAAAAAGATTCAAAATATTATAATCAAATTTCTGGCATGCTTTATATAAAACAGGTTAACTAACTTTTAAAAAAGACATTTTTTTTTGTTCATGCTTTATTATACAGAAGGGCACTAATAGCAGAATGTTATGCTTTTCGAAATAAAGCGAAATCTCTCCTCTGCTCAGAGTTAAATTCTGCTTTGGTCAATTTTGTTTTCCTTCGTTCCAGGAAATGATAAGTACAGTTTTATACCACCTTGATTAGTAACAGAGGGGACTAAAGTTAATCTACTGTCGACACTAAACAGTGAAGTATAGTCACGATACATTGTAGTTCACTGTACTGTGTCGAAGGTCAAGACATTTAACTGTCAACTATCCAGTTTTCTCAGCACTATATAGGTAATATAGTGTGATATAGTTCTGTACGAAGAAGAACATTAAAGCAGGTTGCAATTTTTGATAAACAAAATTTTATTCTTCTCGTACACACTCTTCTCTAAGAAGGGGTAAGCAACTAGGAAGGGGAGATCACGTCGACGCTCCCCTTCATTAAATTCCACACACAGAATACGCTACGGTAGAAGATACTTACCCGAGATGCCCACTACAAAGAAGGAAGGCGTGCTTTCAAAACGAAAACCTTGACACCTACGATCATGAGGGATCTTAAATGCTGAGTAATTTTCAGGCGAAGAAACAAAACAATGCAAAACAAACAAAAAAGAAATGAATCAATAATTTCAATTTCGATTACCAATTGTACACGGATCCTTTACATATATCGCTATCATCTGAAAAGTGGCGAGCTGGCAGAATCGTTAGCACACCGGACAAAATGCTTAGCGGCATTTCATCCGTCTGCTCGTTCTCAGTTCACATTCTACCGAAGTCGATTTTGCCTTTCATCCTTTCGGAATTGATAAAATAAGTATCAGCTGAGCACTGGGGTCGATGTAATCGACTAGTCCCCACCCCAAAAATTACTGCCCTTGTGCCAAAATGTGAAACCAATATCGCTATCACCTTTGATATATAATTGCTGAAACACTGGATAATCATATAAGGCGATTTTTGTTATTGTTCAGGCGATGACCATCCTGTGTTATGTAATCTTTCTGACTCTAGGCACAAGGCCCAAACTTTTGGGGGTAGGGGGCCAGTCGATTAGATCGACTCCAGTGCACAACTGGTACTTAATTTATCGACTCCAAAAGGATGGAAGGCAAAGTCGACCTCGGCAGAATTTGAACTCAGAACATAAAGACAGACGAAATGCCGCTAAGCATTTCGCCCGGTGTGCTAACGTTTCTGCCAGCTCGCCGCCTTTGCTGTGTTATGTAATGGAGTAAATCGTATTATGTTCCATTATCAGTACTTTCTGTCCATACATATTGAAGTCAAAGTGTAGAATGGAAGAAATGATGTTGATGCCTGCCCTAAAATCATTAGTATCATATGTAATGAGTAATAACAACTATAAGTGATTGCACTTTCACTGTGGAACTTACCGCGTTATAATATCATAAGAGAAGAAACAACGAGCTTCTATCTAATTGCTCAATTTGTGAAAATAGCTGCACAGAGGTACAGTACACAGACATTGTCGTTCCAGATACCATTAAAAAGACAAGTTTGTCGCAGTCGGAATGGCTGTGATCAGAAGTCAATATGTTAACTTGGTCGACCAAGGATTTTGGTCGACCATGGATTTTTCTCGCACCCCACATTTTCTCGGTGTTTAACCTAGGAGGGAAGGGCAGCATTCAGGATACATTTTTTTCAGGGATTCTGAAACTTCTGGGTGAAAGAGATGAAGTTATCCTCCGACTGGTGATCTGACCCGAATACTTACAGCAGAACGAACTCTGCTAAAGACCCCCAGGGGCCAGCTGGTGGTCTTAAACTGGGTGATGAATTAAGTATATTATCCAAAGAAGAGAATAGTCTTTCCTGTAGATTTCCACACAGTTTTAGTCTCCTAAATTTCACCTACAAGGCTTTAATTGACAAACAAGCTATAGCTAAAAACAATCGCTCAATACGAGACGCGGAGGGATTCAACCCGAAACCGCTTAGTTGTGAAGCAAGCTTTTTAACAACGCAGCTATACATTGTTTTTCAAAGGTATTGTTACAGACGACCATTGCTTGATTTAGAGAATTTATTGATTCAAAAAACGTTTGATGTATGGGTTTTCTTGTCTCAATTTATTAACATTTGCAGCCTTGCCGTCTGTATCAATTATTTTGTTACTTCGTAATGGCTACTAATGGCAATCATAAGTCGCTGTATTTACAAATGCCAAGATAAATAAATGCCCTTTATGTAAAGAGAAAGGCGACACTGGAAACGAAAAAAAATAATTGATTAGCAATATGATTAATATTATTTCACACGCATTGTTTTTAAAGTAATATTTCATTACCTTCCTTTTATCGTTGAATGCAACTTAATACATAAAATTATTTTGATGGAGTAATTGATGCATACACACCAGAACAGAAGAGTATTTTGGTAGTGTTTTATTCCTCTGGAAAAATTTAACGCGATATCAATTAATTAATTAAGCAATCAAATAATCAATAATCTAATTAATAGGAGGCAACACCCGTAAGATCGATTCGATGCACTTCTTGCCCAGATTGTATTCATGTATGTCAGAACTTGTAGTTTCTTGTCGGTGATTTTCTCATAATTAAAATCATAGAAATAGTGTCGAGATAGAAAGGCATGTACATCGAAT
Organism: Octopus bimaculoides; assembly: GCF_001194135.2. NCBI lineage: Eukaryota > Metazoa > Mollusca > Cephalopoda > Octopoda > Octopodidae > Octopus > Octopus bimaculoides. Next base: position 78,019,271 of record NC_068985.1, read on the forward strand.
TGGTCAAGGTTTTCAGATCGGTTGCTCAGAGAAATAGCAGTCATTGTTGTAACTCTAAATGAGGCAACATGACTGAGCTGGGTGTGGTTAAAGCAAACCAGGTAAATGATGTCCAATTGGATGTGATATAAGATGTTTGTGTATGAAGTAGTAATGTCGCCTCCGTAGTTACGAGTAATATTCTAATGAGTCATATAAAAACTTTGAAGGGAATCGAAAACTGACCAAAGCCGTATGTTGTTCAGACCCAGAAAAGGAATCGCAGTCTTTATAGGGCAGTTTTATATAAGTGTTATATAAGAACGGTTACCCTGGTAGATCTTTTTAGGCTTCATATTTAAAGTATCTTGTCGTTTATATGCAAGAAATACGATAAAGTGTAATGCTAAAACTATTTTTTTTTTTAGTATGAGTGGCAACTGTGAAGTACGCCACATTCTCATGTCTCTATTGAAAAATGTTTTTGAGATCTGTGATTATGAAAGCAGAATAGGTAAGGCGTGAAGTATATTGTTGCGTGTGGATAATGAGTATGTACAGAAGATTAAGTAATACAGAGCTTTAACGCCTGACTAGAAAGTTCCATTCCATAAATTGAGAGAGAGAGAGAGGGTGTGTGGGAAGATATTTAGAAAGTCCTCGTACCAAACACGAGGGTTCAGCGACGACATAGATTAGAGAAGGCAAACCTATGCTTCAAGTGTCAGCAGTGACATGCCGTACGTCGTTTAGGTGGCACGCAATGAACTTTGAAAAAAATCTCCCTGTAATATCATATTATAAAAAAACTTAACCATAAGCATTTACCTAAAACCAAAATACTTGTCTATATGCAAGTAGTACTCTAATATTAGGATTACTGAGGAATTAAAATTTCGATACTAAAGTAGGTAGGTTTGCTACCACTGCTGAGGAAATTCCATCGCTTTCTCGACTGCACATGAGGTAGTGAATTGGGAGGTAAAGAAATTGAGAAACTTGCAATGTATACATACACAATGGAAAACACGTGGAAAACAATTGGACAGCTTTATCAAAAGTATGCTATTGTAAAGGTAGAACTATTTTAATTGAGGAACAACGAAAAGAAGAACTCTGCATAGTTGATTGAGAGCTCCTTGCTCGGGCACCGAAATGCTTTGCTGCAAATTTAGAGGCGAGAAATTATGCAGGCTGCGTAGTAAACAGGATACGTTGCGATGGTGTTATGACAGCTTTTCAGTTAAAGATGATGAGTAACTTTCACCGGGTGTTGTAGAGTTGATAGTCTTCGTTGATAATCTTCGTTATATTCATAATTGCAGTAAAGTGTACAATGTCAGCAGTTAGTGCTGTGAGATTTAGTAATGTGAGAAGTGTAGTAAGCTACAGTGATAAGCTATCCCACAATGTCTACTGGTTCAGAGGTAAGGTGCATTTGCTATTCAAGGCAGTTAACAGAGAATTTAAGAGAAACGACGGAAAGAAAGATTCTGCATAGTTGGGTGAGGGCGCATTGCCCAAGCACCGAAAAGCTTTGCTGCAAATTTAGCGCCAGGGAAATTATGCAGACTGAGAAGTAAACGTTGCGGCGGTGGTGGATAACAGCTTTTCAGTTAAAGATAGTATCATTGTACACTTTACTGCAATTGTGCAGATAACGAGGACTATCAACTCTGCAAGTTGCACACCATCTTTAACTAGGAAGCTGTTCTCCACCACTGCAGCATCTGTTATGTATGCAGCCTGCATAATTCCCTGCCTCTAAATTTGCAGGAAAGCTCTGACTATATATTCTGTGGAGGGGTGAATATAAGAGGTAGAACGTAGATTTCATTGATCGGCTTGTGATCAGATTGTTGGCACTCCGTCGGTTACGACGAGGAGGGTTCCAGTTGATCCGATCAACGGAACAGCCTGCTCGTGAAATTAACGTGCAAGTGGCTGAGCACTCCACAGACACGTGTACCCTTAACGCAGTTC
>NC_068985.1:78021327-78022944 GCF_001194135.2 Octopus bimaculoides
GGGGGGGGGGGATATTCAGCGTGACACAGTGTGACAAGGCTGACCCTTTGAATTACAGGCACAACAGAAACACGAAGGAAGAGTGAGAGAAAGTTGTGGTGAAAGAGTACAGCAGGGTTCGCCACCATCCCCTGCCGGAGCCTCGTGGAGCTTTAGGTTTTTCGCTCAATAAACACTCACTACACCCGGTCTGGGAATCGAAACCGCGATCTTATGACCGCGAGTCCGCTGCCCTAACCACTGGGTCATTGCGCCTCCACTGCAATCAGATACTCACACGAATAAAGACACAGCGCGGTGTTTTGAACTCATAGCTTAAAGAGCCGAGCCAAATACCGTAGTGCATTTTATCAGATACTTAAACGACACTACCAGTCGTTGCCAGCTACGCTGTCAACGAATAAAATTGACAAGAGGCTTCTAACAAATTATGAGAAAATGAGTATTAAGCTAGGAAGACTGGTACGTTAGTGATATATTCATTTCTGTATCGTTTGTGACTTGCTTTTAATATGATTATTATGTATGTAGTGGTAAATATGCCGGGACACGCGCGCGGCGCGCACACACACACACGCACACACACACACGCACACACACACACACGCGCGCACAAAAACTCACACATATTTGGGAATAGTCGAAGATTCCACTCCTTCGTTATTCCGAGTCTCACACACGTAACACTCGTCGGTCAAACAAAATATTGCAAAAGAGGTTCTCCATCGGTTACGACGATGAGTGTTTCAGTTGGTTCGATCATCACATCAGCCTGTTCATGAAATTAACGTGCAAGTGGCTGAGCACTTCACAGACGTGTGTACCCATAACGTAGTTTTCAGGAGGTTCAGCGTGACAGAATGCGACAGGTATAGAATTTTGGAATACAGGTACAACTCATTTTCGCCACCTGAGTTGACTGGAGCAACGTGAAATAATGTCTTGCTCAAGGACACAACGCGCTGCCGGGAATCGAACTTACGACCTAACGAGCGTGATCCAAATACTTCTAACGACTAAGCTGCATACTTCAACGACATATAGACTTACATACATACACTCTGCCCAGATTGCAAGTTCAGGTTTATACCTGTAATTATTTGGTAACTGGGATGTGTAACACACTGCTTAAGTACCATTGATGAGAAATTAAGCTTCTCAAAACCAGAGACGTGAAAGCTGATTCGAAGGCTACAAATCCAAGCCATCGCTGGAACTATAAAAATCTGTAAAACTTTCCAAAAGTTTATCATTTAAGTATATATGGCCATGTCTAGACATGTAGCTATATGCATGAGAATACACTCAAAGTTGTTGGCACTCCGTCGCTTACGACGTCGAGGGTTCCAGTTGATCCGATCAACGGAACAGCCTGCTCGTGAAATTAACGTGCAAGTGGCTGAGCACTCCACAGACACGTGTACCCTTAACGTAGTTCTCGGGGATATTCAGCGTGACACAGTGTGACAAGGCTGACCATTTGAATCACAGGCACAACAGAAACAGGAACTAAGAGTGAGAGAAAGTTGTGGTGGAAGAGTACAGCAGGGTTCGCCACCATCCCCTGCCGGAGCCTCGTGGAGCTTAATGTGTTTTCGCTCAATAAATACTCACAAC
>NC_068985.1:78022977-78024266 GCF_001194135.2 Octopus bimaculoides
CCGCTGCCCTAACCACTGGGCCATTGCGCCTCCACACACACATAAAACAAAACATACAAATCTACACATGTACGTACATACATAATACATACATACATACATACATACATACATACATACATACATACATGCCCTGTTGATGTTGAAATTACAATGTAGGAGACTTGGATCTAGGTTAGAAACCGGTTCTCTCTCTCTCTTGGCATAGAATCTTGAAATAAAACTAAATAACGACATACATACATACATACATACATACATACATACATACATACATACATACATACATACATATAAGGAGAGTGGTTCAAACAAGATGCTTTCATTCACAACCTTGCTATCGATTAGGTGGCCAGTCGAAATTTGCTTTAAAATTAAACGGAGAAAGAGATAGATAGATAGATAGATAGATAGATAGATAGATAGATAGATAGATAGATAGATACGTACGTACGTACGTACGTACATACATACATACATACATACATACATACATACATACATACATACATAGAAATTAGCGTCACGCACAGTGGAACTTTCCTAAAGATAATGATCAGAGATAGCAGATATAATTATAACATTTCTGGACTTGGAAATGAAAACGAATGTTCAAAACTGCGGTATGTGCTGCAAGGAAGAATTTAAACCATAGATTGGTAAAGGGAGGCAACTTCGGCTCACCAGATAATCTTGTCTAAATTTGTCCCTAGCTAAGCAAAGTTGCATCAAAGACAGTACGTAGTTACTCGACCTGATAGATAGAGCAGCCAAAAACCAAAATGTTTACATGCAGATAAAATCCGCCCTCTTCAATGCACGGTGCTCCAAAATAACATACGATGGTCATGGTGCGAATGCTTTTCTTTTCTACTCTAGGCACAAGGCGCGAAATTTTTGTTGGGGGGAAACCAGTCGATTAGATCGACCCCAGAACGCAAGTGGTACTTAATTTATCGACACCAAAAGGATGAAAGACAAAGTTGACCTCGGTGAAATTTGAACTCAGAACGTAAAGACAAACGAAATGCCGCTGAGCATTTGGCCCGGCGCACTAACGTTTCTGCCAGCTCTTTCAATTAAGACTGATTTTGTTTATGATATCTTTGGAACTGTTTTAGAGATGAAATACGTCGCTGAGTTCACTGTCTGCACAAAATATTTTTGTTCAGTTCAACAAGCTGCAAGTTTCACATAGCATTTCCAAAGACAGCTAGTTTATCTCTCAGAAGAAGCAGAAACATTGTATAACTAGCACCAGAGTGTGTGTGTGTGAGAAAGAAAGAAAG
>NC_068985.1:78025394-78026252 GCF_001194135.2 Octopus bimaculoides
TCTTTCTTTCTTTCTTTCTTTCTCTCTCTCCCTGTCTCACACACACAGCAGCATTACACACACACACATGCTGCTCTCTCACACTAACAAAAGAACTTCACATACACACTTTCTGTCTGGCATACTCACTATAAAAAGAAAGCGTGTATTTCTTTTTGGCAACATGTGTTTTGTGTGTAATGTTGGTGTGTGTGTGTGAGAAAGAAAGAAAGAAAGCAAGAAAGAGAGATAACTGGCATGTGTGTGTAAGGGAAGGAGAGAGAGAGAGAGAAGGTATTTTTTTCTTGTTGCTTCTTGCTTTGCTGCCTACCACACAGACGCTGGTAAACAAAATGTAACTCTCCTTCACCCTCCCTCTCACAAACATACAATTTCTCTCTCTCTCTCTCTCTCTCTCTCTCTCTCTCTCTCTCTCGCCTTCCCGCGCGTACGCACAGATTTGACTTCGCCATGTCAACGAACTTCAAAATTCGTAAAAGTTTATCGATTTTTACAGCTATACGCGGGTGCCTCTGAGAGAAAAAATTGGCCAAAATGCACATAAGGTCATTCCGAATCTCCTCCTAAAATTGGAGCGACATGCGTGCTAATTTGTGGACGTGCATAAACTACATTCACGTGCACACACACACACACACACAAATATCCTCTCTTTTATCGATATAGATATATATAGGCGTAGGAGTGGCTGTGTGGCACGAACCACATGGTTCTGGGTTCAGTCCCACTTCGTGGTACCTTGGGCAAGTGTCTTCTACTATAGCCTCGGGCTGACCAAAGTCTTGTGAGTGGATTTGGCTGACGGAAACTGAAAGAAACCCGTCGTATATATATATATATATATGTATATATATATAT
>NC_068985.1:78026794-78027913 GCF_001194135.2 Octopus bimaculoides
ATATATATATATATATATATATATATATATATAAACTTCAAGTCATATGGAATCGAGTCAAACTTATATTAAATAAACATACCACAAACACAGACACACACACACACACACAGACACACACACACAGACACACACACACAGACGCACTATACATAATACATACATACATACATACATGCCTACATGCATATATGTATATATATATAATAAGGTGGAAAAAATAGTACCGAATACCAGAGGTAGAGTAATATGCTTTATTAAAAAGCAGCAAAAATATTACAAAACCTGTTACTCTGAGTTTCATTTTCTCTTTCGTCAGACAGTTTTGTCTAGAATGCAAGAAAAATATGGTTATAAGCAAACATATACAATTAGTTTAATAGATACACATTTGAAAATGGTTTTGTTTCATTGGTACTTTCAACTAACGGTCTTTTCACTGACCGGTTGCATGTAATGAACTTTTCGGTATAAAATTATCTTATTATAAAATCGAAAAGAAAACCTTAAAATCAAAAATAGCTTATAAATAAGGACAGGGCCTGAATACCCAGGGTAAATAATTATCTGTAAAAACATTAACCAATTAATACATTAAGAGTTATATCCGTTAAAATATTTTTCACGTTGGATTACATATACATTTAGCAGTATATGCACACACCAAACCATCTGTAATATACATGTATACACTAAACATACAGACGCATGTACATAGCTACATACATATACAAACATTGCTAACAACCTTAAAGTTAGTGATAGGATAGAATATCTGCCCCCACGTCAACCCTTTGTTACCCTAAAGGATTACAAAGCTAATTTCAATAGAAACCCTAAATGTAGACTAATTAATCCAGCTAAAACTGAAATATGTATTATTAGCAAATATATTTTAGATCGTATCTTGAGCTAGTTAGATAGTGAATTAAATCTAAGGCTTTGGAAAAAGAGCAAGTCAGTGATAGATTGGTTCAAAGGGATTAGTCATAAGCATTACGGCAAATTTACACAGTTTGTATGCTGATGCGTTATCTAAAGGGAACATGAAACTCAGAGTAACAGTTTTTGTGATATTTCTGCTGCTTTTTAATAAAGAATTCATATATATAAATATAT
>NC_068985.1:78028514-78029810 GCF_001194135.2 Octopus bimaculoides
TATATATATATATATACACACATATATATATACATATATACACATGTATATACACGCGCACACTTATATGTATGTGTGTGCGTGCGTATTTGTGTGTGTGTGTGTGTGTGTGTGTATACACATACACTCATGTTTTATGTTTTATTACCTTTTTTTATCGCGCGCAACACACACTCACACACACACACACTCACACACACACACACTCACACACACACAAACACATACACACAGACTTATGAATTAAATTTTTATCTAACATTCAAGGGAGATTACTATAAAGAGCAAAGGGAAATTACTCACAAATTATCCTTTTCTAATTAAGAAAAGTTCTTTATTTCATTGACATTCAAGTTAATATTAAATTAACATTTATTTCCTTAGTCAAACATTTTGGCTATGGTAAATGAAATGACAACGGCAAATCTGTCTCTGCATATCCATCGTCTGTCTATATTATCTTTCATCTATATGTCTGTTTGTCTGCCTGCCCCCTCTCTCTCTCTCTGTCCCTCTGTGCATATGAGTCTCTATATGTCTGTCTGTCAGTCTGTGTTCTAACTGCAACCATCCACCCATCCAAGCGTCTGTGCTGACAGAGTCGCTAGCACGCTGGTCAAAATGCTTCGCGTCATTTCGTCCGTCTTTACGTGCCGAGTTCAAATTCCGCCGTGATCGACCTTGCTTTTCACCCTTTCGGGCCTTATGCCTAAATAAGAAATAATGTGAGACAGAAGATTTTAAGAGCTGCTGTTTGGAGATTATGCAGCAAAGCATATAACAAATGAAAAGGGTTTGGCAGAAAGACTGAGTGGAGTGGATAGGAACATACTACATCTCTTGCAGGGTTCTGCCTTTTGACAAGAGACCAATTGTTCCGTACACATTTGGAAGCAATTATGAGAGATCTTAAGATGTGATAATTTTTACTTTTCATGTAGCGAGTGAATTCGCTATGGTAAGTGAAATCGCAATTATTATGATGGGTTATTTTCTCTTTGTAAATGAGAAGTAGTGGTCTTTGCAGGTACAAACCTCAAAATGAGATGACAAAGGGATAAATGATTATGTTATCAACTTCATTAGCTTACATCTATTTCTGCTATATGATACAGTGGACTCATATTTGAGTGCCTGAATAACACCTTATAGCTTCATCGAAGCCTCGAATATATATATGTAAGCTTGTATGTATGTATGTATGTATGTATGTATGTATGTATGTGTGTATGTATGTGTGTATGTATGTATGTATATATATATATATATATATATATATATATATATATATTATAA
>NC_068985.1:78031110-78032419 GCF_001194135.2 Octopus bimaculoides
ACACACACACACACACACACACACATATATATATATAATATCAAAATAAGCAACAGAATATCAAGGGGTGATGGAGTACGACCGTTTCAAGCGGCTCCATTTAATTGAACAATGCAATCATTACATCAATTTAAATGCAGGATTATCCTCAGCTGCATAAATAGATAGAAGTTTTTAATCAGTTGGACACATTAATATAATTTTACTCAGATTCTCTAATAGACCAAGCAGAGGGAGAAAGTCCATGTTGCTACTAATGTGACTCAGAATATACTACACCTCTAAGAACTGTATGCAGCTTGTTAGGGTCACAGTTTGTAAATGATTGTAGTTCACTTTTAATTTATTAGTCTTTTTTTATCAACTACCAAATTTTAGGCTAGAGGACAGTGCCTGTTTAGAAATGGATTGACAGAGTGAGTTGACAGTTTATAGTTTGGTATGGTCGTAAATATTGTCAGGATTTAGAAAATGTATATGTATCTGTCTATAAAGGTGGCTGGGTAGGAGAAGACCCTAAATCAGGATATTAATTAATCTTGCTCTATTATAGAATTTGTGTAAAATTATATTAATGTGTCCAACTGATTAAAAAATTCTATTTATTTATGCAGCTAAGGACAGCCTTGCATTTAAATTATTGTAATAATTGCATTGTTGAATTAAATGGAACCGCTTGAAACGGTCTTACTGCATTACCTCTTGATATCCTGTTGCTTATTTTGACTTTATTCACCTTTGAGTACGTATAATACCGCACTAACTTGGTGCTTCAACTTAAGTACCTAATTCAATTGAATCTCAATTATATTCATTATATATATATATATGTTGATATTTGATATAAGGCCTACAATATTTGCAATAATTCCATGCATATACGTCAATAGCTTTTGCAGGTGGATCTATGTATTTCTGAATTTCAGTCCATATATGTGTTGTTATTGTTGTTGTTTTTTGTGGGGTGATGGGTGCATGTGTAACTTTGCCGGTGTCATTCTGTATACATTTATACATCGATGTGCACATGTATGTGTGTGTGTATGTATGCATGTATATATTTATATATATATATAAGAGTAGGAATTAATATTACATAGTATTATTAAATAATATCAATTTCAACCAGTGGTCAGCATACTTAAAAAGCGTCCGAGGACCGTGAATCCTATCTAAATATAAACAAAAGGAGAGATCACTATGCAAATCCATTGTATGCTAAACATAGACGCCCAGAAAAGTGGTAAGACGGTTTAACGTCTATTTTTAGCATACAAGAGATCCACATAGTGATTTCTCCAATTATTTA
>NC_068985.1:78033357-78035309 GCF_001194135.2 Octopus bimaculoides
ATACACAATGTTTCAAGCGAACTACAATACTCTCATATGTGTGTGTGTGTGTGTGTGTGTGCGTGTGTGTGTGTATGTATGTATGTATGTGTGTATACTTGTCCTGTTAACATCATTGGCTATCATAGTATATCAAAGGTCACAGCACAGAATATGAAACGATCAAAGGTAATACTTTATTCAGTCACTTTAACAGAGACACAAATTTTCAATGTCGGGTGGAAAATACTCTGGATACCAGGCAGATTAGGTGATGGGCAGTCACCCCTGTAGAGCACACGTTGGTCTTTGCAGGTCATGAACTTCGATGTCCAAAGTTGTCCGGTCCAAGGTTGTAATCCATCGTCAAGCTGAGTGCAAGACGGGAACCGTTGCTGACAAGGCTCACAGTTCTTTTCCATTTGACAGCGGTTTGACAAATATTCACCTAAGGGGGAGATTGAGAAATGGCGGACATCAGCGACACGTGACTAGATGACGTTAGTACATATTGGTAGTGAGAGATTTGGTGGTAGTAGTGGATATGGTGTTGGTTGTGTAGCCATGTATGTTGGTGAGTCATGGCGATGGTAAATGTCATGGTGGTTATGGTAGTGGCGTGACTGTGTATGGTGGTGGTAATGGTGGTGGCAATAGTGATTTTCTGATTTTCCTCTCCTAGTTATATTAACGAGTAGGATTGAAACCTTGATGTTGTGTTTGAACTGTTCTTTCTAGCTAATATATTGATTTGAAATCTTGGCACAATGCCTACAAGTTCAGCGCAGTATTCAACTGATACTTATTTTACTGACCCCCGAAAGGATAAAAAGCAAATTCGACCCCAGCTGAATTTGAACTCTGTGCGAAATGAGGGACGATATGCCGCTAAGCATTTTGCCCGGTGTGCTAACGATTCTACCAGATCTCTGCCTTTGTTTAGCTTATACATTAAAATAAATATTTTATTTCTTCATTTGTTATTTTTCTCCCAATGAGCTTTTGAATTTCAGATATAATCCACCCGATGGTCTTCCAACAGTTTCTGTCAATTCAATTTCATTCATAAAGCATCGAGCGATCTGAAGTTATGGTATAAAAAAATAGTAGTCACTTTGCCAATATGCGACACAGTAAGCTCGAATCCAGGACCTCATGATTGCGAAGCGAATTTCTTAACTATTCGGCCACTGGCACACAGTTTATAAAATTCTTAATATGTGCATATGGGTATGTCTTTATGTGAATGTTTCTTCTGTCATAATTCCATTCACATCTAGAAATATAATATTGATCACAATATTTAACTCTTACTCTGAAAAGACGGAAGGTATAATCTACCTCAGAACGATTTGGACTCAGAATATATGGCCATAACTAAATAGCGGAACGTATTTTGTCTCGCAGTCTCTAAAGATTCTGCCAGTCCATCGTCGCTAACCGTGTGTGTTTGTGTATGTACAGGGTGCGTGAGATATTTTAGGGCAAATTTATGTTTATAAAAAAAAAAACAGATATATAATAACAGATAATAACTTTATTCATCAAAAAATGCAATGAGAATAAAAATAAACCTTTTCTATAATGTTATTCAATAAAGCCACCTTCAGCTTCAACAGCTGCTTCTATATGAGATCTAAATCATCTACATGCTGGAATCAAGTAGTCCTGGTTCATTTTGAAGATTACTCTGACTATGGCAGGTTTCAAAGAATCTTTGGTGCTGTGGGCCTGTTCATTGACCTATCTCTCAATAACGCTCCACATGTAATAGTTCAGTGGATTGAGATTTGGAGAATTAGGAGGCCAAACGTTAGGGGCTATGTGATCATGAACATTTTCAGTCATTCATTCCTGTGTTACTAGAGCCATGTGTGATACTGCAGTCTTACTGAAACACATATGGCCTTCCATTGCATACACTGTCTATCCAGGGCTTAACAATTATTTCTAGAACTTCAATGGAAATAAAT
>NC_068985.1:78035319-78037418 GCF_001194135.2 Octopus bimaculoides
TGGCCTTCCATTGCATACACTGTCTATCCAGGGCTTAACAATTATTTCTAGAACTTCAATGGAAATAAATAAAGAAACATCACATGTCCTTCATTGATGACAACCCCTAAAACCATGACAGTTGCAAGAAATTTTGTATGCATAACACTTGGAACTTCAGAAGGGTCTGCACATAACCATCTCTCATTTCCTCTGTTAACATTTTGATCTCATTTGAGAAAAACCAAATCAAATCTTCTTCTACTGTATTTTTCAGTTTCTTTAAGAGCCTTTTAGATCTGATGTAGTGATTGATTTTCTTCTGCTTTTTCTGACGAATTGAATTTTCCTCATCATATAAGACTTATATCTGATGTCTTTGTGAACAACATTTCTGACTGTTCCTTCTGACACATGGAGATCTTTTGCAGTTGGCCTCATGGACTTTCTGGGATTGTAACTTGATGGATATATTCAGGTGTTCTGATGATTTCAGAGCGTTTAGAATGCTTTTTATACTTTGATACTGGTGATACGTTTCCATTTTCAGTCTTTAGCTCCTTACAAACTTTGTAGACGAAAGATCTGGCAACTTTTAAAAATTGAGATATTTCTAAATCGCTATGCTCAGCATTTATAACCACAATAACAGCATGCCTCTTCATTTCTTGAGTAAGCTGAGGGTCTGCCATTATTTCTGAAACAAAGGTTATACAGCGTTAGCAAAAATTGCAGCGATAACTCACAAAAAGTATGTCCTCAAATACCTTACGCACCCTATGTAATTGTTTGTAGTGTATTCGTTGCGATGTAACCGTGTGTGTTTGTGTACATGCTTGAGTGAGTGTGCGCGCATGAACGTGCGAGTGTGAGCACGTGTGTGTGTGTGTGGGGGGTAATATATGGTAGAGATAAGATAACAAATCAAAAGCCTCACATGGTTCGGTTGGTTCATAGCGTGGACCACACTGCACAAATCGATAAGGCTCACATCTCCGAGTGCCGCTGTTGAACAACATTGGATAAGGGCACTCACCCGAACGTTTCAACAGGCGGCCCCCATTTGAAGATATCGGATGGCAATCGAAATAATGAGCACAGTTGTCTTGGTAGGGATTGGTGCCGTTCAGGCCTTCCTCACAGAAGACAGCTTCATCTGTATGCTTCCGGCTGCCTGAAAGACAGATAGATAGATAGATAGATAGATAGATAGATAGATAGATAGATAGATAGATACATACATACATACATACATACATACATAAAGAGAGAGAGAGAGAGACAGAGAGACAGACAGACAGACAGGCAGACAGGCAGACAGACAGACAGGGCGAAAAGAGAGAGAGAGAGAGAGAGAGAGAGATGATACCGTTACTACATTTCGAGACATGTAGGTAAGTATGGAATGAGGAACATGTAGCTATGTATACTCAAACGTGTTCGGACAGACACATGAACAAGTTTGGACAAATAGTCATGTGATTAAGAACGGACCGACATATATTTACATATATATTTACATATATATATATATGTATATATATATATATATATATATACATACAGGCGTTGGACAATATAATGGAAACATCTTAATATTTCAAACAAATTTATTTTAATATGGGGTAGGACCCGCTTGAATTCTACGAGGTGTGGACTTGTACAAAGTTTGAATTGCTTCCAAAGGAATTTTTGTCCATTGTTCAGCTAAAACAGTCTCCAGTTCTTGTAGTGATGACGGTGGAGGATATCGACTCCTTACTTGTTTTTCTAAAATGTACCGTAAATGTTCAATAATGTTGAGATATGGAGACTGTTGTAGCCACATAAGATGTTCAACTTCACTAGAAGTTCCTCGTGCCATTCAGTAACAACTATAACTGTGTGAGTTGGTGCATTATCATCCTGAAAGATTGCGTTTCCCTCCGGAAACAGTTCTGCAACCAGAGAACGAATTTGATCAGATAAAATGCTTAAATAGTCTTGACTATTAATTCTGCCATAAAGGGAAACCATTGGGCTGGTGGATTTCCAAGATATAGCCCCCCCCCCACACACACACACACCAGATCATCACAGATCCTCCTCCATGTTTAACAGTTGGAAGAAAGCAGTCTCAG
>NC_068985.1:78038705-78042495 GCF_001194135.2 Octopus bimaculoides
ATATATATAAGTACATATGGAGAGATATGCAGATATGTATATTCTCTTTTTGTTTTTAACTTAGTGTAAATTTCGACCGGCCACCTGATTGGTAGCAAGATCGTGAAGGAAACCATCCTTGTTCATCATCCTTTAAATCTTGAGAAGTTCTTGAAGATTTTTATAGTCCCAGATATCGTGATCATTTGTACGGTGTTAATTAAGGATCTGTGTTCCTTCTCCAAATACCTAAGTTCAACAATGCTTTGCTCTAGACGGGTAAGTATGTATCTTGTTGCTCCAGTATGGAACTGAAAGTGTAAATTGGGTACTGCATTTGTAAACTCCTTAGCAATGATCCATAGAGGTCCTCTCTCTCTCTTGTATTTTTCTAATCACACTGTAGTCCAAAAGGCAACAGATTTCCACAAAAGAACATATCTTTTTCTTGTGGTCCCACACAACATCTGGCCGATTGTGTTTTAACTTCTTGGCTGTTTCAGTTTTTAACTTCCACCAATATTCTTCTGACCCATGGGTCTCAATATAGTAACTTTGTAAGTAGTTTTCTTTTTTCGTTATCCTGTTCTGGCCATTGCGTCATACCTCATGGGAAGGCAACACCTGGAAGACATTCTCTCACAGTTGGCAATAATGTAGTCGACGTTTTCAGTCTTGGTTTTGCACAACTTACATTTGTTGTCAGTCGACGTACCGTTTTTTTGCTTTTTATGCTGTAGGTACTTTGGTGGATATCTCTTGTTCTTGAATTGCATGGAAGTAGCCTTTGAAGTGGGAAGTCACAAACTTATCAGTCCTCAAAAAGACACATAGAATAAATAACAGATTTCAAAAACTTAAGTTCTGAGGTTGATTTGTTCGACTAAACACTTCAAGGCAGCGCCCCATCACGGCCGCCGTCCAATGACTGTAACAAGTAAAAGATGAAAGAAAGATGTAAGATAACATGAAAACAAGGTCACTGTATTACGGTAGAAAGACAACAATAAGATGTCTGAGATCTTATAATATGGTTGACATAATGTAGAGACTTATACAACCGAATGTTTGACACAATGTGGTAGTTGATGTAATATGATAACTGATAAAATAATTTGGCTTATCCGATGTAAGATAGCCATCACAAAATGAAAACTTGACTGTAAGATGTCTTACAAGTATTTATAAGATTTGTGAATTGACTAGCTACAGCAAAAACCAACGAGATACTCACAAATATCAATTATCGATATCTGACAGACATCAATTTACTGACATCACACAAATTTCTTCTTTGACCAGCCACAGTAAAAAAGACAGACATACGCCAGTTCTGTAGCAGAAAGTTCTGTATACATACAGCTATACATACAATTCTGAATGCATACAACTATACAGTCAAACGAACCAGATACATCAATCAATAAAGGAACCCATATATTAACAAGCATTTTCAATGGTTGATGTACAATTATATATTTGTTCAAAGAGAAATATATAAATGAAAGCCGCTAAGGAATCAAGCATCACGAAAAAGAACATTCGATAAAAGGATTAAGAAAACATAATGACAATCAATCGAAAACTGAACTTCAAAATGATTGCTTTCTCAAAGGTTTGGATAAACTCATTAGTCAAGCAATGAGAAATAAGGGGAACATCCTTTAATTACTGAAAATTCTAAGACCTGAAAGGAAATAAATTTTATGATTACATCACAGCATCAAAGTCTTTTAAGAAAATCAGCCATCAGCAAATACGTTCCAGAAATATGTACTTAAAATTAAAAGATGCACAGATCAGTTTTTCTCACAGGTTGTGAAAGATTAAAAAGTGGGGAGAAAAACATTAATGCTTTATAAAATTAAGATGTTATCCAACTTTGGTGAAGAAAAAACTATTATAAAGAAACAAATTCTATTTCGTCATTTCATCAATAAAAATTGGGGAAGTTCCAAAATATTTAATGTCTGACAATGGAGGATAGAATTTGTCGGTTTGAGAACTGCTGCGCTAAGTCCTTGTTTGTAACATGACAAAATGTTGGGTTCTCAGTCATAGCCTCTAGCATACTAATTGTATCTCCATGCGGTTGCAAGTGGACATATTCGGGTTGGTGTATAATCGACTGACCTGTTGTGGTAGGTACTTATTTTCCCCGACTCCGGAGAGATGAAAATGATGATGACGACGACGATGATGGAGGGGTGTTGATGGTGGTGGCAGCGTTGGTAGTGGTGGTGATAATGATGATGATGATGATGATGATGATGATGATGATGAGAATGATGAGAATGATGATGACGACGACGACGAAAAGAAAGAAAGAAAGAAATAGAAAGAAAGAAAGAAAGAAAGAAAGAAAGAAAGAAAGAAAGAAAGAAAGAAAGAAAGAAGGAAAGAAATGAAACGAAAAGAAAAGAAAAGAAAGGACACTTACAGTGGTCGAATACTGAATATCGGGGTACGCAGGCCGAAGTTTCTTCGTTCCAGACCCCGGCCGGTTGGCATGAAAGCTGAAGTGAGTGACCATTTGAACAGACATAGAAGGTAGAACAGTTACCATCGGGGTCGGCTAGAAATATGGTTTGGTTGGCGACAAACATACAAGGGTTTGCAGGGGCCCTGTCAGCTACACACAACATCAACAGAGACATTATGCTCCAACATGTTAAAACAGTAGCCACGGCTTTCATTATGACGGATTTAATAAACGTAATAATTGTCGTTGGGGCTGTCGATATTGTTGTTCTTGGTAGTGTTCTAGTTTTAGTTGTTGCTGTCGTAGCTATTGTCGTTGCTGTAGTAGTTGTTGTCGTTGCTGTTCGAGTTATTGTTGTTGTTGTTGTTGATGGTAGTGGTGGTGGTGGTTGTGGTGGGAATGATATTTTGCTGTAGTTGTTTTTTTTTTAGTGGTCTAGTAAATTTTGGCAACTGCTGTTATTTGAGGTGGTCAGTGTTGGCGCGATTACTGTCCGTGGCGATCAGAATGGTCCTTGCAGCTGTTACTGTTGTTTGCAACGCTCAATGCGGTATTTGGTTAATATTATTGTTATTCGTAGTGGTCAATTCTGTGATTGCCGTCCGAGATGGCCGGAATGGTTCTTGCTACAGTTATTGTTCCTGTTTGAGAAGGTCTTCTGTGTGATTGTAGTTCCCTTTTGAGGTGGTCACTATAGTTGTCGCAATTGTTGTCGTCATTTGCAATAGGCAATGTACTTTGGCTGCTGTTGTTATCTGGTGTGGGTCAGTACTGTTGTGATTGCTGTCCGTGGAAGCCAGAACGCTTCGTGATCCTCTAATTCTGGCCAGTCTAATTCTGGTCGCAACTGTTGTCGTTGTATTTGTCGTCTTGTTTGTTTGTGGTGGTCACTGTTCTTTGTAGTGGTCAGAGTGGTATTGGTTGTAGTAGTAGTAGTCGCAGCAGCAACTGTTGTTTATGGTGGTCAGTGCTGTTGGCCTTTCGTTGGTTTGTAACAACAGTCAGTATGGCTATTATTGTTGTTGTTTCAGTTGTTATTGCTGTTCTTGGTGGTAGTGGTGGTGGGCATAGTGATAGTTGTGGTGGGCGCGGTGGTAGTAGTGGCGCTGGCTGTTGTTAGTGGTGGTTGTATTGCTTATTGCATTCGCGCTTGTCGTCGCTATGTAGTAGTAGTAGTAGTAGTAGTAGTAGCAGCAGCAGCAGCACTAGTAGTAGTGATGGTGGTGGTGGTGGTGGTAATAGTAGTAGTAGTAGTAGTAGTAGTAGTAGTAGTAGTAGTAGTGGTGGTGGTGGTGGTGGTGGTTCAGCCACTATAACATCCAGAAAACT
>NC_068985.1:78044079-78046107 GCF_001194135.2 Octopus bimaculoides
CACACACACACACACACACACACATACACACACACACACGTATACACCTCCACCACTACACCTTGCATCAGCATCATCATCGTCGTCGTCATTCAGCTACACCTACCCGTGCCACGAGTCTATTTTCACATATCTCGAATACTTCAGATATATTTGACCACTGGTGATTGCTCTCCAACTCCATCGTCCCCCAGCTAAACACACAATCACACACACACACACATAAACACACAAACACACGTACACACACATACATCCCTACATACGAACTTATTCACAACTATCCAGCTACACACATTTCTTAACAAACATATCAATATGCTTACACAGCAACTCACCAATACATTAATATATCAGGTTCTTCTACCCGCGGGATTACCACGTAAACCCCCTTAACTCTCATACATCCTAGTCTTTATCCGTCACACATTCCTAACGTCTTCTTGGGAATCTTTTCTTCAAATTCCAACAGCTCTCACACCAAGGATATTTTCCTGTTACTGCAACTCCATTCTCCTGAAATCTATCACTTTAACCCTTTCTCTCTGTCCTACAGAAGCAAACAAACCCTCTCTCTCTCTCACACACACACACACATTGTGTACATAAGAGAAAGAGAAAGAAGAGAAGATAGAGGTGAATTAAACGTATAGTTACAGCATGGTCTTTTGAGAATTGTGTGTGCAGACCAAACTGTAGACATACACATACACATACACATGCACATACATGCTAGGATATACATATGTAAATCCACATACATACATACATATCATATACATATATACATATACACATATATTTGCGCGTACAAACACATGTATGTGAACATCAGTGTAGTGTGTATACATATGTATATATATATATATATATATATATATATATATATATATATATATATATACAGTGTTTTAATTCAAAATTGAGACAAACACCAATTTTTCTATGTGATTGGGGCTAGAATAATTGTTGAAATATTTCTTAACATGAAACCAAAAGTAGACTTAATACACAAATAAATATCTAATCACCAATGCGATGTTGAGCACTATGGGGCTAATGCAGTTTCGCACCGCTCCTTGGAAAATGCATTATTTTGAAAAGAATTTTCGGATTCCTACGTTTTACATGTAGGAGATTACGAATATGCAAAAATTTTTATTTCACCCCTCAGTCCAATTAAAATTGATGAACATATGCAAATCGAAATTAAATAAAGACAAAAGCATTAAAGTGAAAAGAATTTGCGTTTTACTTGTGTTTGCCTTAAATAATCGTAAATAATAATATAATGTAAAATATACGCCATTTTATGAGAAACAAACGATAATGTTTAATAATTAATGTTATAAAGTTTAAGGGGCTCACCCCTCCCCCAATTTTAAATTTTGAACTTTTTCATCCATTTATTTATTTATCTGTCTATCTATTTATCCCTGCCTGTTTTGTTTTTTGTTTTTGTTGCATAATCGTAATCTCCGACATCTAAAAGGTAGGAATCCGAAAAAGTTTTTTTTTAAAAATGCATTTTCCAAGGAGAGGTGCGAAACTGCATTAGCCCTGTATATATATATATATATGACGTTTAAAATTTACCACACCTGTTTCAGTAGCGTTTTATTTAATGTATTCACAAAAGAGTTTTTCATAATATACAATCCGCCATCATCAGGCAACATTTTAAACAAATGCAATTTTTTACGACTATATTAAATACAATTCTGCCGAAACAGCTGCCATAAATTTTCAATGCTATTCGTGTTTACTCTTTCATACCAACGTCGTACCAAGGATCCACTGATATGTCGTTTCGTTGGCTACAAATTGGATTTGGTACCTGCATATCTACAGTATCCTTCCAGCACTTATGTCTACAACGTCGTTTTATTTCACCTCGAGGTCTATGTGCTTGTACCATGCCATTTTCTGGCGTCTTACATGTTAATGTGCCTTCATTCTTAAGAAATCCTTATGACTAACTTATATGTGTATGTAAGTATATATATATATATATATATATATATATAT
>NC_068985.1:78046640-78051337 GCF_001194135.2 Octopus bimaculoides
CATACATACATAATACATGCATACATGTATACAAGCATACATACATATATATATATACGTACGTATATACAAACATACTATGAATCCTAGGATTACAAGTTCAGAGGAACATGGTTATGTCAGAATATAGAACTAAGAGTATTAGGATTGTGTGCAAATATAATTTGTTTTACACATACATACATAGATACATACATACATAGATACATACATACATAGATACATACATACATAGATACATACATACATAGATACATACACATGTGTGTATGTATGTGTACTATATAAGCAAGCTATTTTTTGTCAACAAAGCTACTGCAAAGAGACATTTGCGTCTCTAACATTCTAAGAATGTCGTTTGATTAGTAAAATGGTGAGAGACGTGAGGTTGATGGCTGATGTAAGTGACCCTCCGTCCCCCCACTCTATTATCATCTCGCAGTCATTCTGGAGTTTGAAGAGTGACGAGTGACAGTTGTTAAAGTTTGTCGTCTTAAAAAAGAAAAAAAAAACAGAAGATAAACATCTACATTTAGATGAGAAAAAATGTGAAAGACAGGATAAGAATTGTTGATGTTGTATTTAGCTTGAACGAGAAACATGTTGATCGTCTGCGTCTTAGAAAAGTTCGGTGGAAATGTCGCTTTGGCCCACATTGTTATCATATAGAGAGAGAAGGAAAATGAACGGAAGGAAAGGAAGTTAGAGGGAGGAAGGCAGAAAGGAAGGGATAGAGGAGGAGAGAAAAGGAGAAAGAGATAGGAGGAGAGAGATGGAGAGGAAGAAAGGTGGAGAGAGGTGACAGAAAAGAAGAAAGAAGGAGAGGGGAAAGAGAGAGAGAGAGAGAGAGGGGGGGGACATTAAGTAGTGCGAGAAGTAGAACGAGAGGGACAGAGGGGAAAGATAGAAAGGGGGAGGGAAAGGATATGTACATGAATGTATTTATTTCTTTTTGGTTCTTTGAAATTGTTTTATAGAAATTTCACAACTAAGCAAAAATGGAGATACAGAAGGTTTAACTGATTTAAGAAAAACCTTTACACGGTCAAGAAAACTGAACTGGAAGGAAATCGATAAAGAAAAATTACAACACTAGCTGTAGAAGAAGAACGAAGTTAAAAGCTAAAACCGGATGCTTTTTGGCTGTGGCAATGATCAAAGACCTTTCAACCAGAAACTAGCGAAAGCATGTAATGAACTAGCTACATAATATGTGATGTTTAGGAAAACACACTAACCACATTGTCACTTTAGCTGCCTGGACATTGGGGACATTACAAAAGAGAAATGAACAGAAAAAACAACACAAGAAAGAAAAAGTGGATGTGAGGTTACGTTGAGCATAAAGGTGAGTTCAATAACAGTAATATAGACCAGGCCGTCATAAATACAACAAAAATAAAAACAAGAAAAGGATCTCCTAAAAAAAAAAGAGCAACCGTATAGAGGGAATGAGGCACAACACACAACTCCGGATTACTCTGGAAAGTGACTTCTTCCAGTTTTTACGGCAAGCCTCGGTCATATAGTTAGTGTAGGACCATTTAACCGCGCCAGTTTCGCAACTCTCACTCACCTTTGATCAAACTTACTGAGGTAAAAGCTTCATCTTTACCTTCATTTAAAGAAATCATTATGACCTTCATCTGAAAGGAAAAACTATATTCAAACTTTTCGATGTAACATCATTTACCATTGCCACCAGGCAGCAGAAGACTGCTTGCTTTTCTTTGTCAAAGAAAGGCAGCGGTTCAACATTCAAAGTAGATACGGCTTACAGCTGAATCCGCACCCCATTTTAAGTAGTTGTTGTGCCTAGCGCCCACTTAAGTGGCAAGTGAACTAACTTAACATGGATGATAATTTATAAATTTTACACAAAAATGGATTGGCGTGGCTGTGTGTTAAGAAGCTTGCTTCCCAGTCACATAGTTCTGAGTTCAATCCCACTGCGCGACACCTTGGGCAAGTATGTTCAACTATAGCCTCGGGCCGACCAAAACCTTGTGGGTGGATTTGGTAGACGGAAATTGAAAAGAGTCCGTCGTATATGTATATACATACATATATAAATATAATAATGTATACACACACACACACACACACATATATATTATTACAATACAATATTATTTTCCAGCGAAATAAAGCACCGTAAAGGTAGAATTATAAATAGGAAATAATGGCACAACAAGGTACCAATTTTTGCTGGAAATAGCAGTCGATAACCGTTCGACGCTAGATAGAGCTTCACTGAATGTATAGAAGCAAAGATGTGTGCGGAAAGCGAATATAAAATTTTTCGTCTTATCTCTAGGAAGAACGCCAGAGAAATGGACAACCTAGTTCTCGAGTTTCGAACTTTTCAGAATTCGTTTGTTATCGTAAAACCAATTGGTCCTCATCGGCTAGGTCTACCGAAAAGACTAAATTCAAAATATCCGCTCCATTAATGACGGTATGCTCAGCCATTAGCCCCAGCCATAACCAGAATCGAGATCAATGAAAAGTTTTATATAGATAATATAAATATTATTACAATACAATGATATTATTTTCCAGCGAAATAAAGCACCGTAAAGGTAGAATTATAAATAGGAAATATTGACATAAGGTACCATACTTTCCTGACCCTGAATGGGACGCCAGTTAGCACCAACTCCGCCAACTATTGTTGTTACTCCTTTTCAGCTGAGAGGACTGGAATAACGAGATGTAAAGTGACTTTCACTAAGACACAACGCACATCCCAGAACGGCAATTGAACCCACGATCGAAAGCCTTGTTGCCTAACTACAAGATCATGCGTTGACTCATATTTACGCACAAACAATACTAAAATGTAAACGCAACATCTACATAAATACTTACACACAAACCCTTATACACTCATAAACAGCACAAATCTATACATGTCTTTACACCGGTAAATGGGTCTTTGTCAGTTTCGACGAGGAGAATTCAGTTGTTCGATTAAATGAATTACGTTCCCATACAATTAGGGTGTAAGTGGCCGAGTATTCGACAGAAACGGACACTCTTAAGTAATCATCAGAAAAAATCAGCGTCTTTACACATTTTGTCAAGATTGGATCCACCTTAAATTTGCAATACATGTACAATCCGTCAGAGAAGCTTCAGCACAGTTGCCGTGCTTCTAATTTCATTGGCATGGCTTAAGTCAGCACAAGGTCTTAGTTAAAAACATTTGCCGAAGGTGCAACGCAATGGCACTGAAGCCGAAACTTCATTATTGCGAAGCTGAGAACTTAACCACTAATGATTTGTAGATACGTATTTCATTGTGCAACCATAATATACTATAAAGTATATTAAACGTTTTTATAAGTCAATACCACGTTCTACTGCGTGAAACAGTGTGAGAGAAGGTTGTGGTGAAAGAGTACAGCAGGGTTCGCCACAATCTCCTGTCGGAGCCTCGGGAAGCTTTAGGTGTTTTCGCTCAATAAACACTCACAACGCCCGGTATGAGAATCAAAACCGCGATCCTACGGCCGAGTGTCTGTTACCCTAACCACTGAGTCATTGCGCCTCCACCATAATTTCTATAGAATATCTGTAGAAATAACCTTAACAAAATAAGAGAACTTAACCATTCAACCATGCTGTGTCCATCACTTTTACAATTTGTACAATCTACACATACACACGTACCCATGATATATACATAAAAAAAACGAACAAATAAACAGACAGGCACATAATCTCACGCACTAACTCACATACACTTAGAAGCTAACAGATACATTCTCTTTGTACAAACGTGTATGTATACCAATACATAATCGCACGGAATTTACACGGAATGTCGCCATTTTTTAAAAATAAGGTCATTAGCTCATTTCTTTTCTTTTCTTCCTCTCTCTCTCTCTCTTTCTCGCTCTTTTTCTCTGTAGTTTCCTTTTGAAATAACGTTCAATAAATACACTGATGGGAATCAATATATTTACCAGAAAGACTGTACATTGCTTTTAAAAAGGAAGTAAGATTAAAGAATATTCGTGTATGAAACAGTAGCCCCAGGTCTTGAAGTTCCGATTTCCGTAACGTACAAGGGGATGTTGCGTTCTCATCTTTGTCGTCTATATTTGAACCTTAGAATCAATCAAATCGAGAGCATTTATGTAGTCACTCAATATGCAAAAAATAGCAGTCAAATCTCCCTTCGAAATCGCACGCCGAATGCCTTATATTAACAAAAAGGAAGACATTCGATAATCTAGTCCTTGGTAGAGATTGTCTGAATAAAATGCCTTTGATCTTAGATTTGCTGAATTAGGATTAACCTGGGACTAAACAAAAAAACAAAAACAACTACGCTTGAACAAATAACATAAAGACCATGTCAACTTCCAAATCGATAGATGAATTGGTTTAACACACACACACACACACACACACACACACACACACACACACACACACACACACACACACACACACACACACACACACACACACACATACACACACACATTCTTTTACTCTTTTACTCTTTTACACGTTTCAGTCATTTGACTGCGGCCATACTGGAGCACAGCCTTTACCTATACATATATAGATATAAACATATATATACGTATATATATCTACATACACATACATACATATGTACGTGTATATATATATATATATATATATATACTTACCTACATATATATATATATATATATATA
>NC_068985.1:78052552-78058413 GCF_001194135.2 Octopus bimaculoides
CTTAAAGAATGCAATAATATTGAGGTACGGTACGTACTCACCACAGATGATGCCGACTGCAGTGTGATAGGTGATGGTGGCTGGATTACGTCAAGAACGCGGAAGCTCCTGCTAAGATGATTCTGGTATGTCATGTATTCCAACATATAATCTAGAAAGTTGTTGTTATTGTTTAGCACCTTTGTCAGCCTGAGCCAACAGATTTCTTATAGTAAAGGCTTTTTTTTTTCTGTCGTGACCATCTAGTCTTTTCGTATCTCCTAGAATACATTATTCAATGTGTTCTTTTTTTTTTTTGTTTTTTTGTTTTTTGAGTCGGTATAATTTGACTTACGGGCGATTCAGCTAGTGTTTGTAGCAGGTGGTGGTGCCCTGGGAGTTAACGGAAGACGCACACTATCTGCTGCCCTGTAGAATATCATAATGAGCTTCTGCTGCTGGGGTCGATAGCTTCTCAGGTGCTTGGCATTTGTGCGAACTGAGTTCATTATCAATTATTCTTGTAATTTTTACGTTACATTCACAATTGGTATCATTTTCAGCGAAATTTTGCAAAAGCTTCTTCCATAAGTACCAACAAACCCAACAACTGTAACAGAATGCAGTCTTGAAGTGAATTGAAAACTCGAACTAATTGTGTATCAATTGAACGACATGTCACAGAAATTTCTGTTATTTTGAATGATACATTTTACTTTCTGTTGACTTGGCATCAAGTATCTAATCTAAATAAATCAAGTTTTGTAAAAGAATCGAGATGTGTAAATTCCACACCACAATCAGCTACTAAACTGATTGTGCAGATTCAGTGAACTGCGATTCAATCAAAGTAGAACGAATCTCATTTGTTTCATATTTTAGAATTAACCGAAAAAAAATATATAGATGGAACAGTGCTTTCTTTTATCGTTTAACTGAAGATGTTGGAATGTGGGAACATATACAATAAACCCACTTTGAAAAAGGAACAGCGTTATCTTCAGACTGAAGACATGTACTGAATATTTGCGACAGAATGCACTGTTAAAGGTGCGCAAAGACCAGATGGTGATGATAGACCGGGAGATTGATTAAGTCTAACCTCCCCGAAACAAGAACGGTCCAACGTCGGGCTTCCATGGAGTTTTCGTCCACCAAAATCTTTCTTACATGGGACTGGTCAATCCGAAACTATAGCAAAAGCCATTTATCAAAGGTGTCGTGCAGTGAGATTGAACTCGAAACCAGTTAATTGCGAGCCAAACTTCTAACACACAGTCATGCTTGTACTCATTACTTTAACAAAAAATATCTTTGGGTCCTATGGATACAGTTGAAATATCGATAATAAGCATGCTACCTATACCTAACTCAATCATCAAATATAGGAGTCCATGGGCCTCGAAGAGCACCAGCTTATCATAAGTGTATGGAAAGTATGTGATTGGAAATATAAACTTAAATCAGTATTGCAACGTTAATCAAAATTTTAACACTCGGTTGCTCGCTAGTATGGCCTGATAACTTATACCATATTTTCATTAGTTGTCATAGGTGCCTAGTCATGAATGGACATAGACTTTCCCTCTCGATCTGCCAATCCTTAACCGAGCGGAACATCGAGGATATGACAGTTTGTGACAGTTGGAGGGAGCAAAAGCTACCCTAGTAGTCAGCTGACACTTATTTTTGGTTGAGGAGATAAGACCAACGTGAAATGAAGCGCCCTGCACTGCCTGGTCCTGAAATCGACTCCACGACTTTATGATAGTAAAGCCAACACCCTAACCCCTAAGACGCGTGTCTTCACGTAGCTAACAATTAGTAATGAATAAATTATAAAGAAACACTTCACCACATGCCCCTCTAACGAAAAAGGTAATCAGCTTAATAGAATTTCAGTATCGGAAATATAATAATCCTATAGTGAGAAAGTTAAATTTTAATGTGGTGGCTAGATGACGCTAAGAAGCTACTGCTAAGATAATTCTAGTACGTTATGTATTCCAACATGTATCATGGAAAGTTTCTGTTGCTATTGTTAAGCGCCTTTGTCAACCTGACTCAGCAGATTTCTATAGACAAAAGGTTTTTCTGTCGTGACCATCACATCTTTTTGCATCTCCGAGAATACAATGTATTCTTTATCCAATGTGTTCTTTCTGTTTTTCTATGTCGGTATAATTTGACCTGCAAGTGATTCGGCTGATGTTTCTAGCAGGTCGAAAAGACCTCGTAAATATTTCTTCATTTGCTTTGTATATCAGGAAGTTATCACAAATGGAGAAATCATGAATGAAATATTTGCATAAATTTTATTGCGCACTGAACTCATATGGTTCAAATAGAGAAACTATATATCACCATTTCAATAACAATGATTCACTTGCATTCCACTCGTTCTACATAATTGATTGTAAGAAAACATAGTAAACGTAATCAGTACCTTAACCAGCGTAGGATATTCTTCGATACAAAGGAATTCAAAAGACATTGATGATTAAAAAAAAAATTAGTTCAGTAAATGTCTCATTTTTCTTTGTAAAAGTCAAGTAAGGAACAATCGATTATAATTGTTATTCAAACGAATTGTTCGTTAAAGCTATTTGGGGAATGGGCATTGTCATCTGTCATTAGGTGTCGTCTGCTTTTGAATAAATAGAATATGAAAGTACGAGGTTACGACTGGACATATTTTTGATAATTCATAAAATAGCATATACTTCTTTCGTCGTTAACTTCAAAATAACATTGATACGTTTCTGTAAAAGTCGAGGTACTTGTTTTTAGCTTTCTACGTCACAAGTATCTCATACGTCATGCAACCGTTTTCTCCTCGTCATATAAAATGATTTTCTCTTAAGTTTCAACTTTTAGCTTCTATTTTTTTCTGAATTTGTAGCGAACCAAAACATTTTCGATATTTAAAAATGGTTCGCATTACAACACTTTCTGAATCCTTCCATTCAAAAGAAGGAAACAAAAATGAAGGAAAATCTGAGGAATCATATGTCTCATTCAATGCAGATTGGACAATGATGCTTGAACTGAGTCCCGATGTTTTTCAAACATTGCAGACTATTTTTCACAAAAGTTTCGTTTCCAATTTTCCTTCTGACGAAAGTTTTACTTGGAGATCTATGGTAAACCGTATCTATAATAGACCGAAGGGAACAAAAATTGAGTGGAATAAACCTAAACGAATTTCTTCGTGTGGTCGTAAAACCCTCATAAAATGGGTGAATGATCAATTACAGACGAAATTATTGGATATAGGAGAACTTTCTAGCGGTGTTCACTATTGCTTTTTATTAGATATTTTAGCCCCTAATATTATTCATAAAAAGAAAATTAAATTTGAAAAGAAGGCTGAAGCATATGATTACAATTTTAAACTTTTGGAAAAAGCATTTTACGAACTGAAAATCGACAAACTTATACCTAAAAAAATCAAAGATAAAAATTTGAAAGAAATTCTTATCTTCACAAATTGGCTTAAATCTTTCTTTGAAGCGAACTTAAATGACGACCTCCGCGAAGAGTTTCTCACAAACAATCAGGTATATTCATCAAGTATACTCAGTGATGCTTATGAAAGCGATACCGATATGCTAGAAAGACATGATTTAGAAAACTCTAAGAGCAAATCAAAAGCTCATTCACAAAGTTCTGTCCTGATGCCACCTTTAAATACAGCTCTAATAAAATATGGTCACGGCGATACATCAGAAATTAGATATTTAAAAACGCAAAATCGTATCAAGCACGGTTTCGAAACTGAGAAATGTCATTCAACGATAGACCCCCAAACGACACCCAATTTCTTGCCACGGTTGATTAAACCGAAGCGGGTTGGCATGTACGGAAGAAAAACACTTATAAACTGGATCAGGAGAACTCTCGCTGTTGACATCAACGATTTGAATCAGTTGTCTGATGGTATTGTTTTTTGTCTTATAATGAACTATTTAGATCCAATAGTGCTACCGAGATACAAGATTAAATCCAAGTCAGATGCATCAGGTTTCCTACAAAATTATCGTTTGCTCCAAGCCGCCTTCATCCACCACAAAATAGATAAAGTTATCCGAGTTAATAAACTCATTGCGTGTAACATGAAGGAAATTTTGATGTTTACAAATTGGTTAAAGGCTTTTCTAGAATACAATTTAAATCGAAACGAAGTAAAATCGTCGGATTCAACAGAAGATCGTTGATCTTCTACACAAAATGTTTATTTCGAAGAATTTATAAAAAAAAGTTCGCAACAGCAAGAGTACATGTTTTTTCGCTTTGAACATTTTTTCTAATGCCACCTACAAATAAACACACACACACACACACACACAAACTCATATATGCGTATGCAAATATACACACTCGCACATGTATAAGTATGCTAGTGCATGCGATTAATCAAATTTTTTTGACACGGATATTTAATATAGATGGTTCTATTTTCTGTCTTTAAGTTTCAGTTCTGGCCATGCTGAAACTTTGCATTATTCCCAATAGCTTGTGTTTAGGTCTTTGCTATTTCAATAGTGAGTCAATGGAATTCGCTTTACCTATTACTAAGTAAAATTGGCTAAAGTTAGGGCTTGGAAAATAAAAATTCTGAGGCCTTCATCCTATTCCTTATTTCTTTATGTAAATAATTAAATACCAGGCATTTTCTCACTGTAAGACTGTCTTAATAAGGCTGTTTTTATTAGATTTCACCTGATGCGATTTTAGCAGTTTAAGATGAAATCTTTCTTCGCTTTTATTTATTCAATAATCCTTTCTACTACAGGCACAAGGCCTGAAATTTAGGGGAAGGGATAGTTGATTACATCAATCCCAGTACTCAACCGGTACTTATTTGATCGACCCCGAAAGGATGAAAGGCAAAGTCGACCTCGGCGGAATATGAACTCAGAATGTAAAGAGACGAAATACCGCTAAGTATTTCACTCGGCGTGCTAACGATTCTGCCAGCTCACCGCCTTTCTGCCTTTCTGTTTATTCAATACTGTATGCAAAAGTTTGATATTTTACCACCCAGAATCTTCAAGATATAGATGATGTGTACGCTTCCCTTCTACGTGCTAATGTTTAGAGTTCTAGGCGTTGGCGTCGTTCCCAGTAGTTTGGATGTTTTATTCTGACGCTATCTTAGTGAAAGATTCTTCTAGTTTTCCTAGTAAATATATTTGTCTAGGAATATTTCTGGTTAGCTAGTGTTGTACACAGCTCAGAACCATGTTCTTTAAAATACCATCATTACTGCAGGCTCTCTTATAGAGAAGGGTAGCTAACCAGACGATTTCCGATACGTGTTTTCAAAGCATTTAACGTGTCTTGTTACAGATTTCTGAGGTGATTAGCATTTTGAAATTGGTTCTTTTTTTTTTTTTTTTTTTTTTTTTCATAGGGTCGTGTAAATCCAGTCTCTGAATAAGGTTTTAGTTTATCATACCCAACTGACCTTTGCTGAAATGATTTTCATTTTCTTCTTGTGATTCAATACCAAATCATATAACGAGCAGAATTTATTATCATAAATGTGTCATTTATTATCATTAATTAACATAAGTAACATCTACAACATTCTGTGTACTGGGTACGGATGTCCGATGTTGAAAGACCCAAAGCACGTAATGACACCAGGAAAACATCACTGATGATGTATCCAGAAACATACAGAATTATGTAAAAATGTGCGTTGCATCGCTGAAAATTAATAAATAAGTATTGTTTAATACCATTTTATTTGAGATTGCATGTCAAAACTAGAGCGATCATACAGGGTAAGCGTCATAATAGCCATTTAAAAAAATATCCATATATATGCAGGTATGGTCAATTTTGATTTATTTCTAGATAGTATGTTGCATACT
>NC_068985.1:78058513-78060518 GCF_001194135.2 Octopus bimaculoides
TTTTTTTTTATTCGAACATTCTACATGTAACGAGAACAATAGGTATAAACAATAACATAAAATTGAAATTTCACATCTAATCCATAACCTAGACTTATGTATTCTGAAAGATGACTTAAATATAGTTAATAAGCTTATACTCAATTCGATTACCCTCAGAATTAAAAACAACACCACGAGATAAGCACAATGGGTCTGCTGCACCGCTATTATCCTATGGTTCAACAGTATAGAAAATAAAACTTATATCTCTTTTCTTGAGTTAGCTGGAATTCAGGCAAACTTTTGCTACCCATATGATAGCAGTCGAGCGATTATCATAAACGTCGGGAAGGAGTACTTTTTTATGACAAAACATTCTGGTTCAAAACTGCTGCGTTATTTACGCAATGAGTACTTTGAATGTTAGGTGGAGGCGCAATGACCCAGTGGTTAGGGCAGTGGACTCGCGGTCATAGGATCGCGGTTTCGATTCCCAGACCGGGCTTTGTGAGTGTTTATTGAGCGAAAACACCTAAAGCTCCACGAGGCTCCGGCAGGGGATGGTGGCGAACCCTGCTGAACTCTTTCACCACAACTTTCTCTCACTCTTACTTCCTGTTTCTGTTGTGCCTGTAATTCAAAAGGGTCAGCCTTGTCACACTGTGTCATGCTGAATATCCCCGAGAACTACATTAAGGGTACACGTGTCTGTGGAGTGCTCAGCCACTTGCACGTTAATTTCACGAGCAGGCTGTTCCGTTGATCGAATCAACTGGAACCCTCGACGTCGTAAGCGACGGAGTCCCAACAACAACTTTGAATGTTAAGAGAATCCTGATTCTGTAGCCTTAAGTATTGGGACTTATTAGTGAACCATTTCTTCCAGCCTGTGGCGTTTGAGACGTTTGGAAGGGCTGAGCCGCTAACAGTGAAGTTCTTGTCATCGTTGGCGGTTCGTCTTACCGAGGTGTCAGGTGATATCCGTGAGGGTGCTTGGCTGTGCCCACGCCTTAGTCTCGCCATCGCCCGTGGTTATCCCACAAGCATGTTGACTTGCTTCAGTAGGTTCCGATGAACCTTGTGGTGTGCGACCTTTCTCTTCCTTCCTTTCTTTTTCTTTCTTTCTGCCTCTTTTTCCTCTTTGTTTTACTTTTCGGTTTTGGATTTGTATTTTAATGTAGTTCAGTATTATCTATGAAACATATACATACGTGTCATATATATGTGATTATTACCTCTCTTGGGAATAAAAAACTTTCATTCAGATTTGTTTTGTTATGCGACATGATACAAAAATGAAACTTCGGTTTGGGATTTGTATTTTAATGTGAATCATATGTGTGATTATTACCTCTGTTGGTAATAAAAAAAAAATTTTCATTCAGATTTTTGTCACGTGACAAGATACAAAAATAAAACAGCAACGTTGGTGACGCTGTTTTAGCTACATGGATCGTAATCAGAAATCATTGTACGAAGGACGTCGTAATTAAGCTTACTCTTAATGCAATTCATCGTATATAAAAAGATATGGTATAGCAAATGATACGGCTGAAGATATAAAAATTACAAAATCTGCTATACAAAACTAAATGGCTTTAAGTGGGTACTCGTATGAAATAGTAAAATACTGCAGCTGCGAAGGTTAGACATTTCTTATTGTTACTGTATTATAAACAAGAATACACACATACGCATGCACACACATACGCAATATACATACATACATATATACATACATATGTGTGTGTATGTGGTGTGTATTGTATATGTATACGTATGTGTGTATATATGTGTATGTATGCATGTATATTGCGTATGCTTTGAATATATATATGTATATATTCTTACACATGTACAAAAGCATATATAATTTATGTATGTATGTATATATATATACGTGTGTGTGTGTGTATATACACACACACACATATATATATAGTTACACACACACACACACGTTCATATATATATATATATATACACACACACACACACACACACACACACACACACACACACA
>NC_068985.1:78060631-78065091 GCF_001194135.2 Octopus bimaculoides
ACACATATATAAATGAGAGAGTGAGGGTGCTTGGGGGAAATAAAACAAACAAGGAAAATACAAAATATATAATATTAATTTGACACTTGAAGAAGGAGAAAAGAACCGAAAAGTTTTACTGTCAGATGGATGAGGTTAACGTTCAGAAATGTAGCCCTTCATCAAAGAAAAGTAGAGAAGAAAAGACAATTGAAAGAAGAATGAGAAGAGATAGAAAACTCCAGGGAACAAAACTGCTCATCCAATGATTATTAGATGGAAGAGATGTGAAATGAATAGTAAGTGGAAGAGATAGACAGAGGAAGTGAAGTACAGCTATTAGAGCGATTGTATAGGGAGGTTGCAAAGGAAGTCAATAGGTGAAACCATTTGCATACATGTGTGTATTTGTATGTATGCGTGTATGTGTGTGTGTGTGGTGTGTATGTACCTATAAGTGTTTATGTGCAGGTGTGCTTCTTGTACGAATATACATGCATGAGCGGGAAAAGGCATATGTTATATGTGTTTTTGTTGTGTGAGTGTATATGTTATGTGTAAGATAAGGTATGCTTGTAGTGCGTCGCGAAACATTGTAGGGTCACTGTATAGATGCTATAAATGGAACAGCGTAGTGTGTGTATGAGAGAGAGAGAGAGAGACAGACAGAGACAGACAGACAGACAGACAGGCAGACAGGCAGACAGACAGACAGATAGACAGACAGAAACAGAAAGAGCTCGCTTGCGAGAGAGTGTTTTTAAACGCACGTATTTTTTGAGTTGAGAGCCGCAAAATAAGTTGTTGTTTACGTTGTAACCGTGATGCTTCAGTACTACAGTATAATGGTATAATAGATGGAGAGGTGCAAAGCTATACTGGTAGATGAGTTGATAGGGATGAATCACTAATAATCCAGGACTTTTTAGTCTGACGTCCCGAAGATGCTCGCGATATCGAGCGGCCAATCTTCAACTAGTCTTGTCTGCATACAGTTGACAGAATAATCGATATGTTGATTAGATACAATTTGATGCAAAAGATGCAATATGTTGATGTTGACTCGAACAATTCGATGCGATAGATGAGGTTTTGGTATTTCACGTGAACTAGTCAGTAATATAGGGAGTTTTGCTCGGTCCTGTCGGTGTGGTATTCGGGATGCATGGACCTCTACTGCAGCTGACCAGGTGAAGAACCAGGGTTGAAAAAGTGGAAAGGAGGACTTGGAGATCAGCAAGTCAAGCAGGTGGCGAGGCAAAACGAAACCAGTCAGTGTGGAAAGTGATAGGTTCTGTAAAAGTTTGATAGTTGTCATAGAGACTTTAGTTTCTCTATCACCTTTCAACATAATTATATATGAAGAGACAATAGAACAATTAAAAATATAATAAAAAGGTTTTATTTATGATGATGCTTGGTTTCATAATTCCTATCATTCAGCTTAGCAGTCGCTGATTAGGTTGTAGTTTGGTAATGGAAGGTTAAGGGCTTCCTTGATGCCTGCCAGAGAAACAAGTAGCTATCACCATCGAAGGCATCGAGGTGAAGTGGTAATTCGTTGAGGAGCGAGGAGTTGTCACGTAGGTCTGAGCTCAACTACCTAACAAAGTGAAACTCTCTCTTTAAGAACCAGTTTTACTACGCATGCGCACTCGAGTGGCTTCCGGTGGTGAAGTCCCCTGCGCATGCGCAGAATAGTACTTCCTCAATGGCGGCTATAATTTCGCGCCACTACAGTTCCGATTGGAGGAATCAGAAGTACCGCGGGACAGTGCGGTAACTAACCATAATTGAGCACACGTGTTATCGAACGCTTTCTTGCTATGACCTTTTCTTATTTTTACCAAGGACCACATTATATAAAGTTCGTCAGTTTTTAAGTCAGTGGGTAAGAATTTAGGGAACATGACTATTATTTCTAGCAAGTTGATTAGTCGTGGTTGTCTTTATACAAACAGGCGATGCTCCGGTATGACTTTGGCCCTAATGGCTAAAACATACCAAAGAACAGGTCACTGCTCTAAATAAGGCATGTGCAGAACCCAAATACCTTGTCAGATGGATGCAGCTAACGTTTCTCTTCAACAGCAACAAGCTGGAAGTGGCAAGAAAAAAAAACTTACAGGGTAGAATTTCGCAACGTCCGACGTTCCGGAGAAGGAGGAGAAAGATTGGGATCGGTGGTTATTAAAGAGGCTGGAATATGGACACAATATTGGTAACGAGACGAAGTGGAAGGACAAGTGAATTGTGAAGTGTTGTGGAGGTAAGACGAGACCGGTCAGCTCCAAAAATAGGCTACGTTAGAAAAGACAAAGAGTAAGAGGGAGAGAGCGAGAGAGAGAGAGACCTTAGACGGCATTGTTGAAAAGTCACTTTATCTCGAGTATTGTGTATCTAAGACTACAACATCCAATGTGTCATCCCTTTCAAAACGATCGGGTGTAATTTTAGGGAGATTTGGCTAGTTCTTGAAGGTCGAGTGAGTATGAAGTGAGAGCATTTGGAGAATATGCAATTGGAAATAAGATTGGAAGTGTTCTTTCATAATTTCCTCCAGAAACTAGAGAAGAACTCTTTCCGTAAGGCTACAGAATGGACTGTGTTGGTGAACGTCTTCATGTCATTCAGTCAAGCGGTCTTGGATATTTGTGTGAGTAGCTGCTGCAGCACCGTTTCAAAATGGTGCGGAAGTACTTCATTATATGTATTGCATATTTCACTTGCTTTTTGTAAAAAGTTAGTCGTTGTTAAGGGATGAAGTATTTTCTGCCTTTGAAGAAGGCTAGAGTTTGTGTTGCATTCATCATATTTACAATGTTGAGGATGTACATTCGCCAAGATCATCAGTGATGAATAGACATAGCATTTGTAGCGACTTCGAGGTCTCTACTTGTGTGTTATTCATGTATAAGTCTCAGTGATGAGGTATGGTTACATTTTCTTAGAATATGTAGGAATTATACTTTTGTGGTCTATTGAAGGAGTCAACTTTGCTGTGACTTCATTGGATGGTGTTTTCGAAGTCTTTGTTGATAGATACCGTACAGGTTTGGTGTAAGGTGTCTCCAGGTTGCATATAGATGCCGCTTAGTGTGAAATATTAGGGAGGAATGAAAAGTGGTTCCACCTACAAAGAACTGGGTATCGGCAAGCCGTAGAAAGTGAGGGCAAAACTGAACCTTGAGGCTCACCAGAGATGATAAAATGTGAATGTTGGGGAAATTCCACCAGAACACACCACGATTGAATCTTCTGATAGAGAACCACCGATCCAGGAGTAAATATATTAATTTCTCATAAAATATTTAACAAGCAATCACCGCGTACTAACAATTTTTAATACACGTTTGAATGTGTAGAAACGTATTAAGTGTAGAAGTACGCATCGTAATTTTGAATCATAGTTCTGCTTAGCTTTAATAATTTAATATCAATTGGAGAAGCTCTCCCCAGTGTCAGTAAATACTTTGTTTTCTGATTTCATTAAATACAAATAGTTGTTCCTGTTTAATTCTAAAGGACCGGGAGATGTCTATCACTAAAGAGGTGCAGTTACACCGAAACACTGGTGTCTGATTTTACCTAGAGCGTGTGTGGTGTTTGCACACTGGGTAAGGTCAATCTCTGAGACAATATCCAATAGGGAAAAGCTATTTGTGCGTTCGAATGTACAGGAACGTGCTAACAATGGATGTACAAATGGTTGTTTTTTGAGCCTATAATAATTAAAATATCTTTCTTCAGTCAACTGCATTTTCACCATAACTGATGGTTGTTAACATACATGAAACACGTATGAACCAAGGATTTACTTTTTGTAAACCTATTTACAATGAGCTCGTCATTCAAGTATTGAACAATTTAATATGTTTCAATGTTATTTTGGTACCAAGAAGTAGGTGGCGTTACTCAGGGGTTCAGTACCAGTCACAGTCGAGTATATTGTTGCTTCCACCAAAGTTTTCATAGGCGCAACCATACCTATAAATCCCATCCATGCATCTAACCAGCCAGCCAGCCATCACACACACTCGTACACGCGCGCACATACACACACACACGCACACGCACAAACGTGCGCAACAAGCACAAACATACATACATACATACATACATACATACATACATGCATAAATGCATACATATATGCATATATATGCCAAAATTAATAAATTCCAAAGAAAGACAGTGAAAATGTGAAAATCGTTCCAGAAATACTTTATTTTAGATCCTTGGACTAAATACATGCACTCAGCAAAATGTGCATTTAGAATACACATAAACAGTAATGAAGCATATACTTGTCTACTAAGGTGACATTTACACAACATCATCATCCTCATCTTCATTTAAACGTCCATTTTCCATGCTGGCACGGGTTTGACGGCTTGTTAGGAGCTGGGAAGGCCAGCAGCCGTACCAGGTTCCACATGTCTGTTTTGATAGGGTTTCTACATCATATATATATATATATA
>NC_068985.1:78066226-78069596 GCF_001194135.2 Octopus bimaculoides
ATATATGCAAACATACGTATATGCATATATACGTACACACACACATACATGCATACATACATGCATACATACGTACAAACATTCATTCATACGTACATACATTCATACATACATTCATACACACATACATACATACATGCATACATACGTTCATGTATGCATACATTCATGCATACATACATGCATGCATGTATACATGCATACATACATGTATGCATGCATGTATACATACATACATACATACATACATATATACATACATATACATGCTTACATGGTGAATGGTCCATTTTCACAGATGAT
Source organism: Octopus bimaculoides (assembly GCF_001194135.2). Lineage (NCBI taxonomy): Eukaryota > Metazoa > Mollusca > Cephalopoda > Octopoda > Octopodidae > Octopus > Octopus bimaculoides. Next base: position 78,066,530 of record NC_068985.1, read on the forward strand.
TGCTGTTTCCTTGTGCTTCTTCGTTGTCAATAACATTTCTGACTCTCCGTACATAACCTCTCAGATGACTATGCAGTCCCATTGCAAAACTGCATTGTTTGAAGCATAGGGGTCAGACAAAATGTTGCAGCTTAGCTGTATGTTTCCAGCTGGTTAGATCTGTACATATCATGACTCTTCTAACACCATAGAACTTTCATTAAATACACAAGTGTAGCTAGAGTGTGTGATGCCTGGAGTGACCCTTTAATCTGCTGCCCCTGGGCTCTCGCAAAAATACATATTGCCTACAGTATACCCAAAAGAGGTGTTTCCCCCATAAAAGTGCCGCCCTAGGCGGACTGCAGTCTCTACCCTGCTCTAGCTATGCTAGGGAGTAGATAGGATGACAAAAAATGTCACCATCAAGAGACATCTGTACATCACTAGATTATAGTGATAAACACTTGTACAACATGAGTGCCACTTACTGTGATTAGTATCTGGTAAGAGGCTGAAGAGAGACAACCAGTAATTCTGTAAAACTGGAGGTTTTATAAAAAATGTCCCTGTTCTAGAAGGATGCTGTGACAAAATCCTAGTGTCCCTTACACCTGATGGTTTTGCTATATGCCTTGACACCACCGAAGAATATATCTGCATGCATACACAAAAACAAAGCAGATTAATTTGCATTCTCCAAATATAATCAATTAGTGGTACACAGAAAATTTGTAAAACATTTCAGAACCTCTCCATTCGCAGTTCCTGGGTGAACATATACACACTGTCACATTTACAATGGAATACTTATACATGCACAAACATAAGAAGAAAAGAAACATACACACTCATGCAATAAAGGGACATATACACCCACTGTATAAGTGTAGCATTGTGTACATGTACATTGATGTGCACACACCCACCCACACACCCACACACACACGCACACATGCACACACACACACACACATGCATATATAAATGTATGTATGTGTGTGTATACATGCATACATATATATACATACACATACACACATTTACAAACATACTTGCTATCATACTTGCATGTATATATGCATATATATAGACATGCATTCACATACACACACACAGATTCATACATACATACATACATACATACATGCATACATACATACATACATACATACATACACACACACACATGCAAACATACACAATCACATACATACATACAGACATACATGCATACATACATAGTACTATGGGATGATCAAATTCAATGGATGAAACACAAAACTTTTATGATGTTTAGCTGTGTCAGAGACACATCCAAGTTAAAGTAACAGTCTCTGGCCTCTAGTCTCTCACAAGCTCAACAAAATACCAGGTAAAATACAGAAGATTAATTTAATCGATATAATAAACTAAATCCTTTGAAAACGATGCCTTACCATATTTGCAGTCCTGTGATTGAAAACTATTTAAAAGAATAACAGAATGGAAAAATAAACGTTTTGTTGAAGAATATTTTTATTTCTTTATTCTACCAAATTATCATATATTTATAATATTTTCACAATATATATATACACAATTGTTACAATATACATACAATACAAATACTTTTGAAGCGATTAGCATGCTATAGCTACATAGCTACATTGCTTTGAGCTAAAATGGTCAATAAATTGCAGGGTTGGTGGAAAGGTAAAATGAAATATGAGAATTAATCATGGTTGAGTACATCTTTAAAATAATAAGGGGAACAGTTGTCACAATGCCAAAAAATATTGAAGATATTTTTCATAATTGTTCTGAAATATAGTTTTGATTATATACTTGATGTATTATTTTAACATTTTTTTCTGAGTATTGAATGATTTGAGTTTTGTTTGCTTTTTTTGTTTGTTTTGCTTTTTCTTTTTTTTGTTGTTGTTGTTGTTCTGTGGAGCATGTTGATTGAAATCTTAATTGTAATGAAATACAATTTGGTTGATTAGATGTGGAATAATTTTCTACTATTTTAAAACACACAGTAGGTTTAATTAGTACAGAAAATTCAAATTGGTCATTTAATTTTCCATTCGAAGCTATTTAGATTGTCAAACTCCTCACACTCATCCAGTATGTATAAGGATCATCTTGTTTTCTACAGCTGTCGATTATAAGAAAAATTCAGCTAAATACCAGAATTGTTTAAAAGTCCCCTGGAACTGTTTCAACAGTGTTTGGTTGTTGTAGTTGGTGTTGTTTAGGTTCTCTAGTTGTAACTATTCCACCATATTTCCAGGAATTTTTTTGTTTTTCCTTTTCAAGAAGACGTTATAATTTCAAGGGAAATTTGGCTGATATTTCTAACAGACCCTCCATGGTACACTGTTGTTTGGTTGTCTTAAAACAATATAACCCCTGCCCTCCAGGCAAAGCAATGCACTGAAGTTTATATCTTTTATTTAATAAAACCAAGCCATAAAATACATACATCAGTGTTGGCCCACCAGACTTGTAGGTCCTCTAGACAAATGCCCAGTGTTCCCATGTCTTAAAACAGCACTGTGTCCCTGTGTCTCAGTGCAGCACTGGGTCATTATTGATGACATAAAACATCCAAAGTTTTCTTATACTTATTATTTATTTTATTATACAAGCAAATACACACAAAGACAGACAAATTCTCATGTTCTAGATTGTCTGTTAATGTATTGCACCTCCCCATGTGTATCATTATGCTTTCTTTTTCAAATCTGTATGTATAGGCATACATTAATATGTTCATCAAAGTTGTGGTCAAAAGTTGTAAGATTAGAGAAGCTATTTCTTCTTTTGTTGTACATTGTCTTCTTTTGATGTACATAAATATAATAACAAGTACACTGTGATTAAACTGAATTATGATGAAGATATTTATGATTCTTATAAAGCTGCAGTGCATGTATATAGATCCGCATCCAAATATATATAAGATGCACATATAGGATGAAAGCAATCAAGCATTACAAATGTTTATTTTCATATGTAAAACCTTGCTAAACATACCATTGTAAACAGCTCTGTCCAGGACAAAACTTAGAGGAGTGGAGTATAAACTTTCGATATATAT
>NC_068985.1:78070444-78072471 GCF_001194135.2 Octopus bimaculoides
AACAACAACAACAACAACAACAACAACAACAACAACAACAACAACAACAACAACAGCAACAACAACATCGGAAAATACCTTAGGAATGAGATCCCAGGTTTGAAATTTCCCCAAGACACCTGATGAAGGCTGGAAAGTATATCAGCCGAAATGTTGTGTTAACAACAAACAAGATGAGGACAAATATCCATCAATTGTAAATATTGTAAATAATGTACATAATTCCTCCTCTCTTAAATATAGAACTGTAAGTCTATTACCTGTCTTCAACTTGTACTTATTTTATCAACTCCAAAAGGGGTGAAAGGCATTTTGCCTGCTATGCTATTGATTATACCAGCTTAATGCCAATTTCATCTAAAATATTAGTACTAAATACCAGCAACCATAATTATGATAATTGATTGTTATATCGTAATGAATATTTCTAACACAGGCACAAGGCATTTTATCCTTTGTTGCAATGATTCTACCATACATAATATTAATAATAAACCTTTCTACCATAAGCACAAGGCCTGAGATTTGTGGGGAGGGGTTAGACGATTACATTGACCCCAGTGTTTCACTGATACTTAATTCATCAACCCCGAAAGGATGAAAGGCAAGGTCAACCTTGGCAGAATTTGAACTCAGAGCATAAAGATGGTCGAAATGCTACTAAGCATTTTGCTCAGCATGTTAATGATTCTGCTAGCTTGATGCCTTATACATGATATTAATAATCTTTTCTAGTAAAGGCACAAAGCCTGAAATTTTGTGGGAGGGGGCCAGTTGGTTAGATCAACCCCAATATGCAACTGGTACTTAATTTATCGACCCTGGAAGGATGAAAGGCAAAGTCGACCTCAGTGGAATTTGAACTCAGAACATAGCGGCAGATGAAATGCCGCTAAGTATTTTGCCTGGTGTGCTAATGATTTTGCCAGCTTGTCGCCTTCAGACATGATATTAATAATACGTGTGGTGTATACTGAGATATAAACGAAACTCCAGGACTTACATACACAACTAGTTTATTTCACTTTGCAAAATTTTATACATAAAATACAACTAAAAACTGCACACATATTATTTAAGATTACTTTAAATATAATTGTACAATAAGCATTGCATGCATATAGGAAATATAGTAGTTTCAACAGAATATCTTAACTATGCACTGAACATATATCACATAAGGAACTTGATGATTTTCCTTCTCTTTTAGTCGAAGGGGAATTGAATTTCCTAGTACAAGATATGCAAACCTTTTACAATACAAGGCGAGACATCCTTTTACGCAAACCCCATACTTTATGCTACTTCCTCCTCACCTGCCATAGAAGAAGTGAGGAGGGTTGCAGCTGCTAATGGAGACATCATCTACAAGAATAATGTGGTACAAGATCCTGCCATCTTACTGTACAAGAGAGAAATCTTCTTACTTGTTTCAAAACTCCTTCATGATAAAAAGGGAGGGTCACATCCTTGTTAATTACTAAAAGCATCACAGGGTCTTTTTTTTTATTGAAACACAAATGTTTTGTTTGATGAGGTTTTAATTACAAAGATTTTAATTGTTACTAAACAAAGGCGATTATATTTTTATATATTACTATATCTAATATATTTATCTGTTATATACATTAATACATACAGACAGGTTACTAACTATTAATATAGATGCAGCTATTTTTTATTCATATATGTAACCCATGCGCATATTGATACGTTTACACCTAGATATATACATTTGAATAAACATACATGCATAAATGAATAAACCTTAATACAAATTTCTATATATATATCAGCATACAATTATTCTGTGCATATTTACACATGTACATATATATATGTATAAACAAATATACATACATGCATACACACACACATCCACATATATATAAATATGAATTACAGATATATATATATATATATATATGTATGTGAATATGTATATATGTATATGTGTATATATATATATATATATATATATATAGAGAGAGAGAGAGAGAGAGAGAAAGAGAGATGATAAATATATA
>NC_068985.1:78073074-78076488 GCF_001194135.2 Octopus bimaculoides
GAAACGCTGTTTGATTTCTTTTTCAGCGTACACTACCAAGTATGATATCACCCCTTCCATCCTCATACCAAGTATGACATCACCCCTTCCTTTCTCATTCATAAACACAAGAGTATTATTATAGTAGATTATCTCAGTAACCATGGGAGCTATAAAAAAAATACAAAGCCCAGTATCACCACTGGATCATTCTACACATCTGTGTAATTTTTTGTGCAATTCCACCCAGCTGTTTGACCATGAATCACAAGACAAGAAAATCGCCCATGTCAAATTTATATGTATGTGTGTGTATATATATATATATATATAGTATATAATATATATATATATATAGTATATATATATATATATAATATATATATATATATATAATATATATATAAATATATAATATATATATTTATATATATGTATGTATATATGGATGTATTTAATGTGTACCTATATCTGTACATACATGAATGTGTATACCTACATATATCTGCATAGGTGTGTGTATATATGTGTATATGCATGTGTGCATGTGTATATATATTTATATATATATATATATATATACATACATAATTGTTCTAAATTACTTATTATTTTTTGATAGTATACACACACACACCACACATACGCACACACACACACGTGCACGCACACACACACACACATAATGACATGAGAATTAATTTTTGATTCTCTGGGCCTTCTAAATCTCCTCAGTCAATCTATTGATTTATCTATTACTAGAGAAGAAGCACCATTTTGACATAGAACTAACTTTGTTTTAACTACCTATAAAAATGTCTCACTCTGCATGTCTGAGAGAGTGGTGGAGCATGATATATGATTCTGCTAGTAATTCAAATTTAACTCTATGTCAGCAAAACTTTTTTAACCATTAACTCTAGATAAGACAGTAATATTAAATTACATAATAGACACGGTATTGTGCATCCGGCCTCCTTAATAACATCAGAGCAATGACTGTCTATCAATAGACACATGGTTCTGGAGACAGAAAAATCTCTTACGTTCTATTTCATCTCTCATTTACATGTTCATTTATTTGTTTATCTTATTGATTTGTTCTCTTTGTTTCATCCTACTTCTTGACCAGTTAATTTGAATTTGTGGTTTATTATGTATTTGATTTTTCTGCATTAACTACGATATGCAAATGAAGTGATATGAACATCTTGGACGCAGTTATATATATTCTTGAAAATACAAGTTCATCCAGCAAATGGATTTTACATATAAGCCTGATGAATTGATACTATAATAATACTGATACAACATATTGTTACACACATTATATGTCAATAATATAGCAATATGCTTTGCCAGACGGACAGACAGACAGACAGACAGACAGGCAGGCTGACAGACAGACAGACAGACAGACAGACAGACAGACTGGCAAGCAGACAGACAGACAGACAGACAGACAGACAGACAGACAGACAGACAGATAGATAGATAGATAGATAGATTGATAGATAGATAGATAGATAGATAGATAGATTGAGAGATAGGCAGATAGATATACTTATGTATATACAGATTATTACTATGAATTTATACATGCATGGGTAATTATTAGTTAGGATAAATGGAGCTAATTAATTCACCTTTCAGTGGTTGAAGAGATCCACCTACATCAAATCACCCCAACTGATTTCTCAGTAGGTAGGGAGAAGTTAATTATATTAAGTACTTGCTTGATAATATTTTATCACATATGGAAGGAGGAAAGGCAAAGGTGGCTTCAGTGAGATTTGAACTCAGATGTGTAGAGTGCTATACATAAATACATCAAGGTATTTTGTGTGTCTACCTCACACTTCTGCTAATGCACTAACATGTATCTATATCAATATTCATGTACATGCAAACATACACTCACACATACAAACACACACACACACTCTCCCTGTCTCTCTCTCACACACACACACTCACACACACACACACACACACACACACATATATACATATATGTGTATTTAATGTATATACATACACATATATTCATATACGCATGTATACACACACACATATATATATATATATATGTGTGTGTGTGTGTGTGTATGTATATATATATATATATATATATATATACATATAATTAAGTGTGTATATGAATATGTATATATGTGTGTGTGTGTGTGTAATATGGATATATGTCTATGCACATATAATATATATATATATATGTGTATATATATATATATATGCATATACATGTGCATAGATAGATAGATAGATAGATAGATAGATAGATAGATAGATAGATACACACACACACACATACCAGTCTTACACCTACACACATCCTCGCATGCCTATACAAACACAACTACTTACTGCTTTTTTACTCCAACAAAAAAAAAAAAGCAGCCTTGCTATCTAATTTTATACAGACCACCCCACATTTCAACACCATCACCATATACAAAAATTGATGTGCATGTGAGCAACCTAGTCCCTTATTCCTTATTAAATCTAAGGAGGGGACTTATATATTTTTTGAGATTTTGCTTTTTTTTTTTCCATTAATTGTTTATATATACACACATATATTTGTTTTTTTTTAAAATTATTTTTTAAATTATAATGTGCACTCGAATATTTAACATTATATATATATATATGAGTGTCCATTGTGATCGGGTGGATAGAGAAGGTGTTTGAAAACTGGTAAAATGAGGTAGATGTGGTACTTCATGATTCATAAGTCCTCTCTGTGTACCCTCTCTATGCAGTGACAGAGAACTAACAATCTAGAAGTGATAGATGGGTATCATGGAACATTTAAAGTTTAATGCAGCAGACAACAATAGCACTGAATAACTAACAAGCATTTTGTTAATTAGTAACATTTGCTATCTGTCCAATTCACAAGATGTGTAGAGCTTTAAGAAAGATAGTGCTTACCTCTTATGTAGTTAAGCAGATCAGTCTCTGTTCGTTTTAACATTGAATAGACAGTTGTTCAATCAACTGAACTCCCTGCTCATTAGATGTTAGCATACAGGTGGTTGAGTATTCCATAGATACATGTACCAGGCAAAAGCAGCAAGGCACATGATATGTAACAAAGCTAAACTTTTGGATTATTGGTACAATCCATCCAATAGACTTCCACTGTTTCTTCATTTTCACTCACAAGATTAGGGCAAATCCTAGGCTATGATAAAAATAAAATAAAGTTTTTGCCCGATATGCCTTGCAGCTAGTTTGAACCAGAGACCTTGTGATTGAAAAGTAAATTACTTAACCATGCAGTACCTCTTCATCCACAACTACTTCTTTATCCATGGGACATTACTTTATGTTTATCATGTAAATACTTCTATATCTAATGTAGAATTCTCCAGAGGCTGTAATAAAACAATTCTAGGTTTCTTTTTGTTT
>NC_068985.1:78077266-78083094 GCF_001194135.2 Octopus bimaculoides
TATATATATATATATATATATATATATATATATATGTATGTATATATATATATAAATTTATACACACACCCACATATCTATACATACATATATACATATATATACAACAGTAATAGAAGCAGATGAACTAATGACGTACATATGTAGTATAGACAGATGACAGAAAGATTTAGAGATGTTATACAGGCAAGTGAAATTAAGATTTGCAAATGTTATACAGGTAGATGAACTAATGAGTTATAGATGTAAAATAGTACATATGTAATATATTAGTAGATTTAGAGCTATAATACAGATAGGTCAACTAAAGACTTCTAGATGTTAAAAAGATATAATACAAGCTGATCAACCAAAACCTTACAGATATAATACAGTACATATCTATAGACAGATGACATAAATACATACATATCTAATATAAGGTAGTTAGATGAACTAAAGATTTCTGTATGCACCAAAGGTAGGTTTATGGATATAAGACAGGCAGATTTGTAAAAGTGATACAAGTAGATATACATCAGGCATAGTGTAATATAGATAGAGTTATTAATAGAGTTTTAATTTATTTTAATGATTCATAATTTACTATAGATTTATAATTTATTTTAATGAGCCATAATTCAATTTAAGGAAAGAAGTGTTGGTGAAGAAATCAACTCCAGTATGTATGGCTAGTATTTATTTGATCAATCTGGAGGGATTGATAAAATAAGTCAACCATTATAGAATCTGAACTTAGCATACATTTTGTAAATTGTCAAGCATGTATGAAGCATCTTAATTATAAGAAAGACAAATGTCTTTCTTAGGAATGTATTGAAGAGGTATAATTGATCGCATCAATCCCAGTACAATACTGTACTGATTCTGAATGGATGGCTGACAAAGTCAGTACTTGTAGAATTTGAACTCAGAACACAGAGGGGCAAAACTGTAATGATTGTAGTCTTTTGCTTTACTATTTCAGCCACTTCACTGCTTTTTCCTGACTTTATAATTGTGATAGTGATTGATAATAAAATACAGATTTCTAAGAAAGGCAAAAAAGAGCACATATTTAGAGATATAAAAATTATGAGATTGAGTGATATTCATGCCTTTACTGAGTATATTTGCAAAATAAGTGAAGAAAAAATGGCAACATCTTGAAATTGAAACCAGGTCTCTGACTTAACAACGTAGCATACTAACAGCTTACATTAACAGCATGAGGACTTGATTTCTTATATAGGCACAAGGCTAGGCAAGGATAGTTTGGATAATATTCATGTTTTTCATTAAGACTTTCAGTATATTATGTAGTGAATACCTATCATCATCTGTTGCCTTTGTGACAATGTTGTATAGATGTATACTTATGGTTTTCAATCTGGGAGCAAACACCACCTTGTTATGAGCTCACAAGGGGTTGCTATTGGGGGCACTGTTTAGAAGTCTTATGAACATATTTGAATAGATATAATCTTTTGTCTTTTATCTTTTACTTGTTTCTGTCATTAGACTGTGGTCATACTGGGATTGTTCATTCTTTGGTTACTTACTAACCGACCATAATGGATTCCTACCTCTGAGGGTTGAAGAACTATATGCCTTTGGATTTAGAGTCTGACAAGTCGTCCATGGGGCTAAGTCCTTTATGGATGTGAAACCATTTGTCACTCTATGACCGGACATATACTTAACTGCATATAAGCACATTACTGCACTATGCTTTAGAGCGTGCTTCTTTTTCCTATATATGATACACTGATGATATATATATATATATGTATATATATATATATATATATACACACACACACATACGTACGTATACACACACACACACACACACACACACACACATATATATATATATATATATATATATATATATATATATGTATCCATACACATATATGTATGACAGATTTCTTTCAGTTTTCATTTACCAAATTGACTCACAGGGCTTTGGTTGACCCAGGGCTATACTAAAAGACATTTGCTCAGGGTGTCACACTGTGGGACTGAACCTGGAACTATGTGGTTGGGAAGCAAACTTCTTACTACAAAGCCATGCTTGCAGCTATGATATAATACCTCTGTTTTAAAGCATCTTCAAACAAATCTTTGTTGGGATTACAGTATGAATTGAACAATGAGTAGAAAACATAACTGATGATACTCCGAGACTCAATATAATTTCATTATATGTCTTTGCCTTCTTTAGTAATTTAAAACATGAGAGATAGGAGTCACTAGTATGTATAGATATCTAAAATAAAAAGAGACAAATGCTGTATGGGGTATTACTAGAAAATATGGATAATAAACCATTACACAAATTTAAATGATGTTTGATTAATATAATTAGCTGCATTTTAAACTAAATTATGTTTTCTGTGGCTAATCATGAAAAGGTAGCACTATATTTTCTTTGGCCAGTAGTGAAAGGAGGAGGGCACTGAATTACAAATAGTTGAGAGTCACTGATGCATATCAACACCTGATCCCCTTTATTCAATTTCTTTGTAAAAACCCACATATTTTTGTAACTGGTCCCTAATTTATCCCTTTACCTATTGTCCATATGGCAGCAATAAAGAAATCATTATTTGGGAAACCTTAAGTGAATTTTGTGTTAAAATTACATTTTTTTTTTTTAACAATGCTTTGCTTTTCTATAACATTTTAATTATTCTATGGCATTATATATAAGAGTGGAGACACAATGGCCCAGTGGTTAGGGCAGTGGACTCGCAGTCATAGGATCGTGGTTTTGATTCCTAGACAGGGCATTGTGAGTGTTTATTGAGCAAAAGCACCTAAAGCTCCACGAGGCTCCAGCAGGGGATGGTGACGAAACCTGCTGTACTCTTCCACCACAACTTTCTCTCACTCTTACTTCCTGTTTCTGTTGTGCCTGTAATTCAAAGGGTCAGCCTTGTCACACTGTGTCACGCTGAATATCCCCAAGAACTATGCTAAGGGTACACGTGTCTGTGGAGTGCTCAGCCACTTGCACATTAATTTCATGAGCAGGCTGTTCTGTTGATCGGATCAACCGGAACCCTTGAGGTCGTAAGCGACGGAGTGCCAACAACAACAAATATATATAAGCTTTGATCTTTTAAAACTATTTAGTGGTTAGATTACTCTGTCAAACATGTTGCTTATTTATTCACATTGTTTACAATTAATCATATAGTATCTCAAAGCTTCAGGTATGCTACAAGATGATGCTATGTGTGCTACAGTATAACCTGAAAATAATTTTTTATCCCTATACTTTTAGTTATACTTTTAGTTCAGGTGTGCTACCTAATTTTGAAAAGAAAATAAATGTACCATAAGTGGAAAAGGGTTGCAGAGCACTGATCTAGTCAGTTTGAATGTTAAACAGGTAGAATATTTTGGTTTGGATACGGTCAGTTAAAGAAATTTTTAAATTATTTCAAACAACTAATATATAAGATCTATCATATAATATGTATCACATATCACTGATTATATAAACATCCATTGCATAATATCTTTAATCACTTAACTTTATTTTTATATGACTTGTTTGTCCTGCCTTGCAAGTTTTTAAAGCTCCCCAGTTTTCACATTTCAGATTTTGTTTACAGAAACTGAATTGAATGTCATTGCACACACTGGTTAAATAAAAGGAAAACATCATCATCATCATCATCGTCGTCGTCATCGTTATCATCATTGTCGTCGTCATCATTGTTATTGTCATCATCGTCGTCATCATCTTCATCAACAACCAGTTAAGACATGCTAGTTTAATTAATAATGATGTTACCTTCAAGTTTGGTGACAAGTGTTTTCAAAACATAAAGAATTTTTCCCAGGATTCTTGCAGAATACAAGGATAAGAAATGGCACTTTTATACAAGGCCTCAATACGTGTCTTTTTGGAATCATCATCATCATCATATTCATCACTGTCGTCATCATCATCATCATCATCATCATCACCATCGTCACTATTAGTATTATCATTATTATTATGATTGTTATTATTATTACTATTATAATAGTGGTGAGTTAGCAGAATTATTAGAACATTGGTTAAAATGCCTTACAACATTTGTTCTGGCATTTTATGCTCTGAGTTCAAATTTCCCTGAGGCTAACAATGGCTTTCATCCCTCCAAGGTCAATAGAATAAAGTATCATTCAAACACTAAAGTTTATTTATACAACTAATCCCCTCCCCTCAAACTGTTGGCCTTATGCGCAAATTAGAAGAAATTATTATTAATTATTATCATTGAATGAGAGAGCAGTGCATGCCATCAAAGTGACACTGGGGTAAAATATATGAAGCCCAGTATACCTGTCATGACTACCGCCTGATGAGGGTACACCAGGCACATGCATCACAACCATATGTGTGCAACATGACGATATCACATCAAGGATAGACAGCACATGACCTTGCAGGTGAGGCCCAATTAGAATTTTCTTCAGGTCGAGTAGCCCATCCTGCTCAAAAGGTCCTATTATTATCATCATTATTATTATTATCATTATCATTATTATTATTATTATTATTATTATTATTATTATTATTATTGTTTTGTTATAGTCATTCTTATTGCATTTGTTGCTGTTATTATCATCATCATCATTATTATTATTATTATTATTATTATTATTATTATTATCATTATTATTATTATTATTATTATTATTATCATTATTATTATTATTATTTAAGACGTTGCACAGTATTCAATATTGTGATGTTGATTGAAGATATTGTGTCTACCAGGGATTTGTACTGTCTGTCAAGTCACAATAAGGACCTCAAACAGACAGTACTTTACACAATATGCATGTTGTTCCAAGTAATGCTGATTCTGGCAATACACCTAGATTGCAGGGTATTCCTATAGTTTCCCAATGCTCCAATGACAATAGGGACTATTATCCTTATCATCATCATTATTATTATTATTTTTTTAATTATTATTATTATTATAGAAGTGGCAATTTAGCAAAATGTTTACAGCATCAGAAAAAGTGCTTTGCAACATTTGTTCTGGCCCTTTACATTTTAAGTTTAAATTTTACTCAGGTTAGCTTTGTCTTTCATTCCTCTGGGATTGATAAGATAATGTACCAGCCAAGTACTGGGGTTGATTTACTCAACTGACATGCCCCCACCCCAAAAATTGCCTTCGTGCCTAAACAAAGTCCATTCTTCTTCTTCTTATTATTATTATTAATATTATGGATTCAAATCCCACTGAAGATTCGACTTTGCCTTTCATTCTTTGAGGGTTATAGAATAAAGCATCAGTCTAAGACCCAGGGTTGCTAGTATAAACTAATGTCCTTGCTCAATTTGATAACCTTGTGCCTAAATTACAAATCATCATCATCATCATCATCATCATCATCATTGTTGTTGTTACTATTATTGAAACATTTGTGGGTACCACTTGCTGTTGTTCTTCAGACATCAGGGCAGTACAGGTTGACCAGATCTGTAATTAAAGATGTCCCAGGCAGATGAAATGAAAGCATATGATTAAAGGAAAATTTGGCAGCTATTTCTAGTTGAATGAGCAACTACTTTGCAACTTCCTTGTTGGCTTGTATGGTTGGTTGGTTGGTTGGTTGGTTGAATTCTTATGGACCAGGTTCTAAAAGTCATGTCCTATGAACAATTTGTGCTATAAGACACTATAATGATAGTGCTAATAAAATTAGTAGTAATAATTATTTTCTGTGGTAAGTAATATCATCTCACCTTTATAAATAATAGAATATATATACAGACATATATATATATATATATATATATATATATATATATATATATATATATA
>NC_068985.1:78083499-78085914 GCF_001194135.2 Octopus bimaculoides
GATAGATAGATAGATAGATAGATAGATAGATAGATAGATAGATTAACAAACTAAGGAAAATAATTCCTTCAAAGGGGTGTATGAAACATTCAGTTCACTGGTACGTCAGTTGAATACCATATAAATATGGGTATAATGAATAATACAAAGATAAAATTAAATAGAGAGATACAATTGACAATCCAATAATTTATCTATCTATATATATAAAACTGAGAACTTGTGTCTGTCTGTTTGTATGTGTGCATCACTAAAACTCGAGAACTACCCGACAGATTTCATTTAAATTTTACACATACCTTACTTAGGGTCCATGCAGCCAGGAGCAATATCTTATCCCTTACTCAGTTTCCATGTGTGTGTGTGTGTGTGTGTGTGTGTGTGTGTGTGTGTGTGTGTGCGTGCGTGTGTATTTGTATTTGTACCTCCACCATTGCTTGACAACTGATGTTGTTGTGTTTATATTCCCATAACTTAGCGGTTCGGCAAAAGTCACTGATAGAATAAGTAATAGGTTTACAAAGAATAAATCCTGTGGTCGATTTTTTCGACCAAAGGTGGTGCTCCAGCATGGTCGCAGTCACATGACTGAAACAAGTAAAACAATAAAAAAAAAAAAAACTATGCCATTTTAATCCCAAGCAAAGCCAGATACCTCTGCTAGTACAATATTATAACATAATATACTATGAACAAAATATAGCATAATATAAGATAACATAAACAATTATTAAAACATCAAAAGGCCAACAATTTGTTTCGACTTATGTACATTTCCTTATATATAAACAATTCCCTTATGTAAGTTTCATCAGACCCAGAGTTTAAAGACAGACGAAATTGTGTGTGGAAAGACGGCTGGATCAGTGGCTCAGGAACGAAATTTGCTTAGGGGGTGCAAACCCAGGTCCAAATTTTTTTACAAATTTGGTCTTGTTTTTTTTTTTTCTGTTTATTTATTTTTGTGATTTGTTCTTTGAGAAGGAACCTAACTTCAAGGTACTTTTTACACATCACTTTTTTATTCACGGTTTTGTAAACCTGAGTAAAATAAGTAGGGCTGCAAATTTTGGTTCTGCACTCCGCAAAAATTCTAGTGGGTGCACTTGCACCACCTGTACCCCCTGTTCCCGGGCCCATGGGCTGGATTGTAAAAAAAATAATTTAAATGCCTATGTATTACGAGCGTGAGCGTTAACTATTCAATTACATATTAATAACAACTAAAAAACAACAACAAAAATTTTAACGGACAAAATAATTAAGTAAGTGTAATCTACAACTATCAAAATATATTTCCATATTTCTCAAATAATATTAATCCGAACTTGTTTATGTCTAAGATAATCTTTCGCTATTATAAAATACAACAATAATATATATATGTACATAATTGTAGTGGCGCGAAATTATAGCCGCCATTGAGGAAGTACTATTCTGCGCATGCGCAGGGGACTTCACCACCGGAAGCCCCTCGAGTTGCGCATGCATAGTAAAACTCGTACTTAAGCAGTTACTTTCATTTTCTCAGCGAGTTGAGCAGAGACCTTCTACGTAACAACACCTCGCTCCTCCACAAAGCACTTTTACACTGTTCTCTGGCAGGCATCAAGGAAGACCTTAACCTTCCATTACCAATTACAACTTAATCAGCGGCTGCTAAGCTGAATGACAGGAATTGTATAACCAAGTATCATCATAAATAAACCTTTTTATTATGTTGTTAATTGTTCTAATGTCTCTTCATTAAAAATGCTGTTGAAAGGTGATAGAGAGAGACTAAAGTCTCTATGACAACTATTCTAACTGTTTACATAATTAAGTATCAGGGTCTTGCTTTATCTAGAACTGTAAGAAAACGTATTAAAAAAATATAAATGATAGTTATATCTTTAATATATAACTCTTCTATTTATTTTATAGTTATTGATGTAAAAAATATATTGTTTAAAGTAACTAATAGGAATGTTCTATAACTATTGTTTATCGGAGGGATAATTCCGTAATAAATATGAATAGAAACCTAATAAAAAAACATTTTCTTTGTATACTTAATTTATCGTAGGGTGAATTCCATAATAAATATGAAGATAAACTTATGGCTGTAAACACTATAACTTAAATACCCTATAGGCATTTGAATTAATTTTTTGCAATCCAGCCGTCTTTTCACATGGAATTTCGTCTATCTTTAAACTCTGGCTCTGATGAGACTTATATATAAGGGAGTTGTTTATATCTAACAAAATGTAATATAAGTCGAAACAAAATGTTGGCTTTTTGATGTTTTAATAATTGTTTATGTTATATTATATTCATCGTATATTATGATATAATGTAATATAATATGTGATTGGATTGTCAATTGTATCTCTGTTTTTAATTATATATATATATATATATATATATATATAT
>NC_068985.1:78086228-78087021 GCF_001194135.2 Octopus bimaculoides
TTTAACAGCAGTTTGACTCAGCTCCACATTACTCAAAGTTTTATACTAGGATGCCCTCCAAATATCTCAGAGATGGATATGTTTTACACATCCAAGAAACTTTAAGACACATGGAGCTCAGTGAAAAAGTTAGAAAAATATATATTACCCCTACCAAATGTATTGAATGCTACTTCTTTCAGCTATTCATTCACACATGTGTATAATGTGTGTGTATATATATTTATACATATACATATGTGTGTGTGTGTGTTATTATATTTTATATTTTTAGATATATAAAAATTACAGACATTGACAGAACAGAAGATGCAGTGCATTCATATGCTTAAAGCGGAATATTTTGATTTCCATGTTTCACCGTTACAGAGTAGTACTTGAATATAACAATCAACAATATTAGAATATACATGTACAGACACGTTCACACACACGCGCACACACACATGCACACACACACACATGCACACACACATGCGCATGTGCGCACAAACTCGCACCCGCGCACACACGCGATCACACATACACCAGAGAACAAAAGCGCACACACGCACAGACACACGCATATGGCTGTTTAGATGGTAGCACTAAATATTTTCAATAAAACTAAAGAAACTATTCTGATAACTTTTGAATAGCTAATATTATCTGTTGATGCAAAATATATATATTCAAGATCCCTCTGTGGCATCTGATTGGTTGTTTTTTTTTTTTTAACAGATGTTTTGAGAATATACACACCACATAGAAATACTATGAAATTATACATATAAACGTATATGGATGAGTATAT
>NC_068985.1:78087766-78092889 GCF_001194135.2 Octopus bimaculoides
ATATATATATATATATATATATATATATATATACATACATATATATATATATATGTATGTATATTCATGTGTACATATAGACATGTACATACATATATGTATGTATGTATTTATATGTATGTATGTGTATCTTTTGCTTCAGCTTTTTTCCTTCTGTGAGATGAAAAGCAGTGGTGTGACAAATATATCATTCAGCAAACCAGCAAACCAAAGTATTTACATAATTTAGTAATAACATTGTGATTTGTGAGTTCAATTCCTGGTAGGGTCTGCTATACTTTTCATTTCTCTAGAAGCAATAAAATAAAATTCTACCCACATAATGGTAATGGGTAATCAGAACCATCATTACACTTGCCCTGCATGTTTCTTGGTCTTATGCCAAAGTAAAAAAATAAATAAGAAAATAAATAAATATATTTCCAGCAATTGGTAAATGCAGTCTTAAATGAAAATATGTTTTTAAATGCACTTATCACTGCTGAACAACTGGTACATTTCACCATGGACCAGAGACAGCCTGGAGCTAGAATCAAGGGAAAAAATCTTATGAACATGTTTATTAATAAAACAGGTTGTAGTAGAATAACCTCTCAGAATGAGAAAATATTTTGTAACCTGACTGGCCTCGTATTTTTGTTGATGTTGTTATTCATGTTAGGTATCTTCACTTATTTCTGCTTGAATACATGACACATGTCCATGGAGGTGGTTAAACAAGTAATCCAAGAGCAATCTAAGAGCCAACAATCAAAGATTCTTTCTCTTTAGTTTGCTCATAGTTTTTTTCTTTATTCTTTATGTCATCCTGCTTTATAAGTGTAAAAGTTGTTGTTGTAAAATTGATTTCTTTCTTGGTTGAGGCGACAAAATGTGGGACATTGTAAGGAATTGTGCTTTTTCCCAAAATGTAAAAGATTTATGAAACAGCGTAAAATATTTCTCAACCACCGATAGAACCTGCATTTTTACGGTCACTAAATGTGCATTTTATCTTCTTCTCTACGTCACTCATCATATGCTGTGAGAGTATTAATTTCTTTTTACTAGAACAAAAGCTTTATATTTTTGAGTAGCCAGTAAATATGAAGTTAAGACATTCATGCATTTCACAAGAATATTAGCAGTGTAAGTAATGTGAACAATTTTCCATCCATGTTTGAAACTGATTTGCAGTCTTGTTTGATTCCATTGGTTTCTTTTTTTTTTTTTTTGGCATTTTTTTCTTTCATTCTTATATCCTCACCGTATGTTGTTTTGATATTTAGAGCTTAAATCTTATGGAAGGGAGTTTGTGAAAGGAAATTTAGGATGATTATATTGAACAAGTCAAATGACAATAAAGAAGCTCTCTCTCGCTAACTTGTGACCAAAGTTGAATAAACTGGGAGTAGAAATGGATAAATAGCAACATAACCACCATTTTGAATTAAGTGTGGTGAGTGAAGGAATTGTGTTAATTCTATGAGATGTGAAACAGTTAGAATGATCTGGTGTTAGTATCAAGTAGTATTGCCACTAATGAATTAAAAGAGCTGGAGGCAGAAGCAATGAACAAGCAATGCAATTAACAGAGAGGAGGCAGAAATAATATCCAGAGAGGAAACCGTAGTTAATTAGTCCCATGTCAGTCCTGATCAAAGGTTTTCATCTGTGACCATCCTATTTTATTTAGATATAATGTATCTAAGACTAATAACTTTAGGAGTGATGTATTAATACTGTATGTCAAATACCCAAAGCTCTTAATTATTGGAAAATTTCCCTCTTAGTTGGGCACAGAAAAGAATATTCTGACAGCAATAGTTAGTGACTCTCAAAGTAAAAGGGGAGATAATTGCATGAAACTGGTTTCAAATTTTGACACAAGGCCAGGAATTTGGTGGTGGGGGGGTGCTAGCCGATTACATTGACCTCAATGGTCAATTGGTACTTAATTTATTGAGCCCTCAAAAAGATGAAAAACAATTTGAACCCAGAATGTGCAGACAGACGAAATGCCACTAAGCATTTTGCCTGGCGTGCTAACGATTTTGCCAGCTTGCCACCTTATAATTGCAAGAAATTAAGAAGCAATCGCTTAAGGTTGATTTACATGGTTAGGGAAAAGCCTGATTATAGTTTATATCTGTTTGCTTTTTGAGATTTTTAAGACTGCAGGGTATTTGCGGGGTGGCTTGTTATCTTTAGCAGGTAAAATACCCGTCCACGTTTCAGCTTTTGTGTGACCAACATATTGAGAAAGTCACAAGGAATATATACGGAGAAATACAGGATACAAGATTCATTCTGAATATATTAAAAGGAGAGTTTGGATAACTACAGCAAGGAGGAGCCAACTCAACATATGAATGTAGGGAGACTAGATAGGTGAGGGCTAACTAGAGGGGGGAGGAGGAGAGCAAGAGGGTCTCACAAACATTGAAATATATATTGACACACATGTTTGAAGTTGCTCATACTACTATGGTGTTGATTATACATGTTGTATTTGCTGCTATTGTAGTAGTAGTAGTAGTAGTAGTAGTAGTAGTAGCAGCAGCAGCAGCAGCAGCATCAGTAGTAGTAGTAGTAGTGATGATGGTAGAAGTAGAGGTATTGGTGTTGTGGGTGTGGAGGGAAGTGGTGTTGCAGTTAGTGCTGTATTTGTTCTGTTGTATAGGTTGGATTAACTGTACTAGTGGTGTTGCAACGTTATTACGTAGGTGACAGTATTAGTAGTTGGGTTACTGTATAGTAGCTCAGTCATTGTGTAAGCGGTAGTTTTAGTGGTGAAGTTGTAGTCTTAATGATTGTGTTAATGGTGATGCTTCAGTGCTCTATAGGTCTTAGTCTGGCGGTTGAGTTGGTGTAGTAGTTCTGTTATCGTATTGGTCATAGTTTTAGAGGTTACGTTAATGGTCTTGTATAATTGATAGTTTTAATGATCGTGTTACTGCTTTTTTGAGGTTTAGGTGATAGTTTTAGTAGTTGTTTGTTGGTCATGTCTTTGGTGACATATGTTACTAAGATAGCTTAAGCAGAGAGAGAGAGAGAAGGTGAAGGAGAGAGGAAAAGAGAGAGTGTATGTATATATGCGTGTGTGTGTTTTAGTCTATTTGTGTATATATAAATCAGTATGATTTCTGGACGTGCAATTGCAAACAGTTTCAATGTCTCCTAAGTCTCAAGGAACAGCAATCGATGCAGCTGAGACGGCATCACATTCTTGGCGCGTGCGCAGCGAATGCCACTGAGCGATGGCCGAACGCTGTGACTGTACCATACGAGACCAGTGCGTAATTTCATGCGGACCTGTAGCCATCTTACCGAGAACGATACGTCCAACGAAATCGTCCTTGCTCTTCGAGTTATAATCCCACACGGACACAACTAGGCTTGCATTCGCCAGTTGACGGGGCGATACGTTGAAGTTGATCGACTCATTGAAAACTGGGTCAATTGTATTTTTTTTGCAGGTAGTTTTCTTACATTTTATGATCTTGTCATTGATGGTCAGAGTTACCTTCACAAATGGATCTGCGTAAAGAAAAAAGAAAATAGAAAAAGGTACAATGTTTATACAGAAATGAATTGCCTGCTGAAAAATGCACAGCACCGGAATGGAAAAGGATATGAACAGTAAACACTCATGAAGTGAAAATACAAAGGTATGTAAGTGACAGTCTAGTGCTTATATGTGTGAAAATCTGAAATAAATAAAATTTAGATAGAAGTAGTATAAAAATATATGAGTTACATTTTTTAATGTATCCCAGCATAGCACTAGCGTAGCTAGGGTGTGTGCCACACGGGGCGGCCCTTCCGTTTGCCGCTCCAGGACCCACAAAAAAACACATATTGCCTACAGCAGACCTAAAAGTACTGCCCCTTTAAAAGTGCCGCCTACTTTAAAAGTGCTCCTACCGACCCTACCTACACTAGTGCAGCATTGTATAGTCACAACTCACTGGCTGGAAACTGTGTTAACCTCTACAGTTAAAGCCACGATGAGAAAAGCCGAGGATAATCCTGGAGTACTGGTGGAATGTCCCAGAGAAAACTTCAATAAAATGCAAAATAATGGACCAGATATAGTGATTTAGGACAGAGAAGAGAAACTGTGTACAGTCGTGGAAATCAGCTGCCTAGCAGATGTAAACATAAAGCTAGTGAAAAAGAAAACACCTACGCTTAATTATTGAGAAATCTACAGTTACTCTACCCGAATTACACTTTCAGGTTTATATTTGTGATTATTGGAGTACTGGACAATGTAACACATTGCCTAAATACCAATCTTGAGAAATTCGGCTTCTCAAAACCAGAAAGGAGAAAGCTGATTCGAAAACTACAGATCCAAATCATCAACGGAACTGTAAAAATCTGTAAAACTTTCTAGAAGTTTAGCATTTAATTGTATACGCGCATGTCTAGACGTGCAAATAAGTGCACGAAAATACATACATAAAAGAAAACATTCAAACCTACATATGCACTGACTCCAAATACGGAACATATACACAGATACATGCACAAAAACGCTGTTGTTGAAACCCCGATGAAGGAACCTTGAATCTTGGTTAGAAACCGGCTCTTTCTCTATTGGCAAGAAATCTTGAAATAAAACTGAATGACATACATACATGCATACATACATACACCTACATACGAGGAGGTACCCCAAAGAAACCAAAATATTGCAATATTATTTTATTCATTTGAGAATTTAAAATCACTTCTTTAACTTTCTAAAAGACATCTCAACGCTTCTAAAAGCAAACTTCGTTTGTTTATTTACGTTTGTCGTAATTTGAATTTAACATATGACAGCGTCTCATAAAACGAGATTTATATATCTTAATTTGCAGAAGAATTTGTAGTGGGTAGCTTAGCTTAATCGGTCAAAGCATCGTGACATGTAATTACGGGGATGTGAGTTCAAGTCCACAGCTAGCCATTTGCAATTTTCTCTGCAAAATAGGGATAGTTTATCCTGTTCAGGCTATATCATTTGTATTATTCTGCGATTGAGAATTTAAAATCACTTTTTTATTCATTTAGTTTTACATCTCTATACTTTTATCGCCTTCAAAGTATTCTTCATTTGAAGCAATTCATTGGTCCAGATGCGTTTTCCACTT
>NC_068985.1:78093907-78094649 GCF_001194135.2 Octopus bimaculoides
ACTGTGTGAAAGTTTTCGGCCACTTTAAATTATTGTAAATTTCTACTACTTACCAACTTGTAAGTGAATGTTTCGCATTGCGTTTTTTACTGATAAGCGAGAATTTGTCAGAAGGCCTTCAGGAAAGCGAAACGACCCACGTTACACGACGAAAACAGGGAAGTTTGGGGGTAAGAGTCTGATGCTTTGGGGATACATAAAAAGTGATCGTCCAAGAAAGTTGGTTACAATTGACGGTAACTTGAATAGTGCCAAATGCATCCAGTTGCTGAAGAACAATTTGATACCAAACTTGGGTATCAGATTGCGTACAATACAACAGAGTCTGACTGATGAAGGTGTTACCGTATTGAAAGATTGGCCAGCTCAGAGCCCTGATATCATCGAGCAAATGTGGACAGAACTAAAGAGGAGAGTTCGTCAGAAGAATCTACGCAATCTTGAAGAGTTGTGGAAGCTCAGCCACAGAGAATGGCATCTCATACCTGTGAAGATGGTAAAGGAATTGTACGTATCTCTTCCCAAGTGTATTGAAGCAATTCTTCAAGCTTAAGGAAGCCACATGAAATATTAATAATGTATAATAACTTCTTGAAATGAACATTATGTAATAAATTTACATTATAGACATTTTTCTGTTTTAAAACACTATCTTGATTGGTTAATGTGAGGTGGCCGAACACTTTTGCACAGCCATTTTTGGTGGTCGTCTTGCATCTTCCCCTCTCATTCAGAACCCCTA
>NC_068985.1:78095081-78096074 GCF_001194135.2 Octopus bimaculoides
TGTGTGTGTGTGTGTGTGTGTGTGTGTGTGTGTGTGTGTGTGTGTGAGTGCTTTGTCTGTTGTGTGATTGTTTCCAACCGCCGCATGACACCAGTATTGGTTTGTTTACGTCCCGTAACACAGCGGTTTGGCAAAAGAGAGACCCTTAAAATAAGTATCAGGCTTAAAAAAAAAGTATTGAAGCCAATTTGTTCAGTCAAACCTTTCAAAGTGGTGCCCCAGCACGGCCGCAGTCCAGTGAGTGTAACAAGTAACAACTAAAAGATTAAAAGTATAAAAAGACACGAGCGTCCTTAATATAATTATCAGGCATAACCAGCGAGACAGTGTGTGTGACAAGACTACCCTCCAACCAATCCAACAGGGTCCTCACAGTTTCCGTCGAGCTAATTTTACTTGGGCAGACCCAAGACAAAGGTAAAAAAAAGATAGTTGCCCAACATGTCACACAGAAGGATCGAACCCGATATCTTGTGATCATCAAGCGAACGTCTTAACTGTTATTCGGTCAAGCTTAGACATTATATCATTGTTGCGTAGAATATGAATAAATGTGTCTTTAGGTAATTTCATTATACGAATGTTTCGAAAGAACGAACTTTTGTTTATACCCTGTCGACTTCGTTATTATAGAATGTCACCTGCGCGTGTGCGCGTACGCGAGTGTGTGTGCGTGTATTTGCTCATGGCAGATGTGTGTGTAATGTATGCATATGTGTATAAACACAGCCATACATACACACACACACATATATACATATATGTATATATACATGCATGCATATATATATATATATACATACATACATACATACATACACATATATATGCATACATAGCCTACAAGCATATTACACACACATTTATTACACATACCTACACTACACACAACACACACACACATGCATATATACATATGCCAATATAGACATACATAGGTATATGGATGTTTATGCATACATACATTAGATAGATAGATAGATAGATAGATAG
>NC_068985.1:78096084-78097495 GCF_001194135.2 Octopus bimaculoides
AGATAGATAGATAGATAGATAGATAGAAATGTAGATATATGTATGCATGTTGTATGAGTGTGAGTGTGTGTGTATACACAGAAAGAGAGAGAGAGAGAGAGAGAGAGAGAGAGAGAGAGAGAATAATATATATCTACATATATACTGATACATACATACATACATACCGATATATATATATATACACACACACATATGCATATACATATATATTATATAAATATATTTACATGCAGTTGAGTATATGTCCGATCATAGAGTGATAAATAGATGTATGTGTGAATTTATACTTATACGCACGCAGAGGAAGAGAAAGAAGAGAATCAGTGTATAAATGATAATAATCTAATAGATACCATTCTCAAAGATGGAACAATTGCTCTTCTAATTTTACACTGGCTATTCCTGAGGGGGAACAGGCTTCCGATCAAAGGTATTTGGATATGTAATCACTCAATTCCTGGTTCTCATTTATACATTTATACAAGATACAAGTAGGATTCTGATACAAGCATGCTTCACTAGCTCTACATGTACATGCACTGGTGTCTTACAGCAGTTGTTTTGTTGTGGTTGTTGTTGTTGCTGATGTTTTTGTTGTTGTTGTTGATGATGATGACGACGGCGACGAATACGACTACGACGACGACGATTGCCAAGTTGTTTATCCCCCAAGTCATCACTGATCAAGGAGATAAAAGACGCCAGCAGATCAAAAAGATTCCAGTTGAGAATTTTCCTTTCCACTAGTGACATCTACCACCACATTATCTTTGTCCTTCCTTTTAATTTTTAAAGGCAATAGTGAAATTTAGCTATTGTTTCAAGCAGGTCGAGTGACTTTGTAGTTGTTTCCTTCGTTTGGCTTGACAATAATTGATTTCACAGATAGGTGCCTTTCTCAAAACAAATCAATAAAATGTGTAGCAAGAAGCTCAACCTATCGTCAGCCAGGCATACTAAGACAAGCAGAGTTGTGTACCTTGTTCAAAACAACAACACAACTTAAATGCTGCATTTTGCTTCAGTCTTCATCCATTTACTTGTTTCAGTCATTGGATTGTGGTCATGCTGGGATACTGCCATAAAGATCTTGGTCGAAAATATCGACTCCAATACATATTCATTTTAAAGTTTGTTACGTACTCTATTGCGATGAGTGGGACCAGCGATAATGATGCTGCGCAGTACGACCAAATTTGAAGCCACGTGGTCACAAAATAAGCTTCCAAACCACACAACCATACTTGCGCTTATATTTCTAAAATTTGCGACCAACCTAGCTTATTGGAGTTATCTCCCTTATTTTTGTTTGTTTTCTCATTTTATACATCACTAAAATAGTTTAGTGTTTATTCATTATTTGGGTGATCATTCTTGACTCAGGTTGATATATATATATATATATATA
>NC_068985.1:78099006-78101669 GCF_001194135.2 Octopus bimaculoides
AATAGCATTATTACATTGTTTTTATTCGTTTTATATTTATATCTTCAGAGAACCAGACAAACAGTGCTATTCGCCTAGGGAAAGCTATTTTTATTTTTGCTTGTTGTAATACATAAGTTCAATAAATTATAGAACATATGTTTTTAGTTTTCTCCGAACTTTCGCAAGAAGGTTGACATCCGTGGGACTTGAACACAGAATATAAATAACTATAGGTAATTACTGCAAATCTTCAATGATTCTGTCAATCCATCATTTTTTAAAATCCTAACATAAGCACAAAACTACGACTTCTGCGGAAGGATACAGTCGAGTCGATTTACTCGGCTTCAGTACTTGACTGGCGGTTTATTGATTCCGTAACGGTTAAGTCTGCCTAGGCAGGTGTTGAACAGTGCATTGTTTGTCTGGTTCTCTGAAAGTGGCCCATACACGGCCGTAGCAGCAATAATGATTTCTAACTTAGGCACAAAGCCTCAAATTTTGGAGTGATTAAAAATTGACAAAGACCAACTCCATTACTTGAATGCACACCCATCGCTAACGGGGTGCACTGGACGGCACTTCCTCTTGACTATTCAATGGTGCACCCTCAGATTTACATTGATACACTTATTTCGAAACTCCACTTTAGCATTATTACACCCTAGTGCCCACCCAGAATATTCTGAAGCATCCCCCAGGTACCAAAGTCTGGTGACAGGCCTGCTTCAATGGACACTTTATTTTATCAATGCCGGAAATAGATAAATATAAAACACTAAACTCAGTACGTAAAGAGAAGTAGCCCCAATAATACTCAAAACATTTTGTTTGATGTTCTATCGATTTTGCCAATCCACAGACAAACGATGGTAACTACAATATCTGGAAACTTACCTGAACCTCCAACCAGGTCTGTCTGTAGCAGCTGTTTAGCTTTAATGATGTCCACATTTAGTCTCCCAGCACTTGGCAAATAATTGAGTGAGAGAAGGATCTCACCAAGGTCATGTCTCTCCTGAGATCATCACAGTAAATTGTAGACAGCAACGAATTATTTGAAAATAGAAGGCAGAATTTATAGATTACACATGGAAAAAAAGACGCTATATATATATAAACTTCATTATATGCTGTACACTTCAATATAAAATTGTTGTTTATAAATGTATACACACACAAATACATATATATTACCGCAAGAACAGTTAACTGTATCTGACACAAAGACAATTCACGTTATGCACCAAGAGAGGAAAAGAAACAAGTATCAGAATCAGATAGAAGACTGCTGCATGAGTTGATGGAGAACAAGGTTTTTGTCGGTGGAGTTTGGCAAGGGAGGGTTTGCAGGCCATACTCTGAGTAAGGCGTATGGAAGTCTTGGTATTTCAGAAACTCGCAGAAAAAGTACCATCAAGAACAACGTAGAGGTTGTTGAGCTGCTGAAGAAATATCTTGGTAGCTCTGGCTGCAAAATAGGTAATCGGTGGGGTCAGTAGAATGCTGCTTGGCTACAGACCTAAGTTCGATTAACTTAGTTCAGGTCGACTGGATAAGGGTGTATATTGTAAGAGCCGAAACAGTCAGTGACTCCAGAATACTGACGGTGAATCCAAGCATTGCATTTATTCTTTTATTCTTTCACTAGTTTCAGTCATCAAACTAAGGCCATGCTAAGAAATGTAACTCTTTAATTGCTATACAGAGCAAGATAAAGCAGTGGTATTTCTCCTAATTGCATGTTTAAAAGAGGATTTATAATTCATGTACTACTTTTGAAAGATCTTTCACACATACCAATGTAGGATTTAATTTGTGATAGACGAGAATGATGGACTTTCACTTGATAATTTAATGATTCTGTATTATATTTATGATTGGGAGAACATAATTCTCCAAATTTACAAATAAATATCTTCCCTCTATATAACAAATTCATTATATATATATTTATAGCTATTGTAATGCAAAGCATTAGTTCTCTAAACGTACAAGATAAGCTTTTCCTAATTTAATATAACTTGTCTCGATTAATGATCTCTGAACTATCTTGTCGTTTTTGCGCGGTCTAACGATTACGATTTTAAATTTGGATATTTTTAAATTCTGTTAATAGCAAAACAGTTGAATAATCATTGTAGCTAGCTGGTTCTGTAGTATTAGAGAATAAAGTTAATGTAAATCCACTGAGTTCGATATCGTCAAATTTTATCTGTCCATTTACAAAATCTTCTTCACTAAAGCACTACAGTTTGGAAAAAAATACACAGTTACACAGGCCAAAAATTCCTTCTTTTAATAAAGTCAACAATCTTTTGACGTCACTATGATCAGCTTCAGTGAAGGAATATTTGCGAGGTCGGTGTATTGTATAAATTACATATATAACGTGACAATATCACTCAAAAAATTAAAATTCAAAACATTAGGCATAGGACTGTACAGAGACGATAGCTTGGCTGCCTCATATACTCATAGCATTGATGGACGCCATTTAAATAATAAAATAATAATTAGTAATCTATGACTCAGCGGTGCAGTATTATAGTTAACCTTTTAGACGCTATTTTAGATTTAGACACAAACACAGAACTTTATAGAAACCAACTAAAAAACTTGTGTGTGTGTGTGTGTGTGTGTGTGTGTGTGTGTGTGTGTGTGTGTGTGTGTGTGTGTGT
>NC_068985.1:78102504-78104800 GCF_001194135.2 Octopus bimaculoides
GAGCACGCGCCACTGAAACGGCCCCCAAAAGCCGAAATGTATTTCGTACTCTCACTAACTGCTGCAAGGGAAAATTCCCACCTCTCTCTGACAAATTCCTTACTCCTCTCTCCCCCTCTCTCACGCTCTTTCGTCCCCCCCCTCTCTCTGACATTTGTTGTATTTTTAACACAAGTCCAAAAGAGCTGTTACCTCTGGATAAATACGGTAGTAAAAGGCCTACCAATTTGGTTAATACTAGAGATGAAAATTTTTTCTCATGTAAACACATGACCAAATTCCCATTCATTAATCTGAAATAACTCTTCACTCACCTTTTGCTTAGTCTTATATTTAAAATAATATATCTATATATTACCCGTTACAATGGAATATAATTACTCATCACATCCCCTTTACATTACTATATCTTATACTATCTTTGTGACAAATGCATGATCCACAATATATGGGGCCATCAGTTTACCTGTCTCCCTATACTTTTCCCCTCTACACGTTTGGATATAGGAACTTATATCTTCCCTTAGTATGTAATATACTTATACTTTTTTGTATTTTATTTGTATAATGTGTCCATGTACTCCCTTTCTTGTACCTTTCCCCCCTCTCTACATACCTATTCTAACCATTACTTGTTTATGTTATTAGATACTATACCTTATAATTACGTATATTTTACTACTGGCATATGTACACATGTATGCACATGTACGACTTTACGGTGATCTACATATCTACATGTATTGATCTTATATGTACCTATGTGTGTAAATTCATATGTATATATGTGATTATTTTTATGTATATATGTAGGTACAGACGTATATTAATATGAAATTGTGTATCTGCGTATATATGTATATTTGCATACATATATACGCAATTTATTGTGTGTGTGTGTGTGTGTGCGTGTGTGTGTGTATGTGTGTGCCCTTTTTTTTGAACATGTATGTGTATAATTGTACAGTTTTTATATATATAGACCTTAATCGTATATCTACACGAATTCCAATTTCTATATACTCATGTGTAAATATGCCTCTACACACGTATAGCTAAACATACCCACAATCTTCTTATCAAATTATCTTTCTTCTATATTATGGGTAATTTTTTGTACACTTATGTGTACTCTTCTACTTGTAGTTTTTTTCTTATATTTATACTGGCACGGTAGCCCTACAACTCGAATACCATTACGACCATACTGCCATTCTATATCCTCACATAATACTAAGCTGGATTAATACCTTAGAATTAATCTTTTTTTATATATATACTAAAATACACCTTCTGTATAACCCACACATACCTATCCAAATTTTAATTTTTTTTACTCATCTCTTTCTCCGCTCATTTATCTCCCCTACATTTACTTTGGTCTATCTAACTTCATTTTTAAATTCACATTTTTATCTTTATAATATTAATAACTGCTTCTGTGTTTTTACTTATTTTTTCTCCTTTATTATTAATACGTGTTACCAAATATAATTTTTTTTTATGTAAACACGAGTACTTTATATACATCATCTTCTCTCTTTAACTCATTCTCATTCTTCTATTTTTTGCTATTTGTTTACGTTAATTATCTAGTATTAGCTTCTCATATAACACTTCCTCGCGCTAAACTTCATTCTTCTATATAGATTTTTTAAAAATATATTATACTACGTACTGATTTCAATGGTTAGTTTTAATTATAATTTAAATTTGGTATTGTCTTCCCATTGGACATTTCTACTACTTACTTGCCTTACGCTACATACATGGAGCTATAATTATAATTTCCATACTCATCTATAGAGGGAACGTTTCCGACACCTCTTTACTTATATCTTCAAATAACCGTTGAAGCCATTAGTTATGGTTAAATATCCGACATGACTCCGATCTCTTTCTCACATGGATACTATTAAGACCCTTCTAGATCCAATTCTTTTGCTCTATTCATCTTCAAATTACTTGTATTATGGTTTCTGTTTTTCCTGCACTGATATTTATTTAATTTAATTCAGTCATGATTTTATATCTCTGTATGAAACGATCGTCTGAAAGAATTAGACTCCTTATAAATTTTAATTTGTTTCCTATATTCTTAACTAAATTGATGGGACTTATGGAACTTCATTCCATAAATTCATCATACATTATATATATGTGTGTGTGTGTGAGTGTGTGTGTGTGTGTGTGTGTGTGTGTTTGTTTGTGTGTATGTACACACACACACACACACACACACATATATATATATATATGTGTGTGTGTGTGTGTGTGTGTGTATATATATGTATAT
>NC_068985.1:78104881-78105660 GCF_001194135.2 Octopus bimaculoides
GCATATAAGTATGTATATATATGTGTGTATATATATATATGTGTGTGTGTGTATATATGTATATGTGTGTGTGAATATATATAGGGGGCGATGAATAAACTGTCGTCTAAATGACGCAAAAATGAAACTAACAGTGTCATCTCATTTTAACAGATACATTTACCAAAATTACAAAAAACTATGTCGAAATACTAAAGAGTAAGTTCATTCAATAAAATCGCCATTGGCTTCAACCACGGCCTCCAGACCACTTCGGAATCTTCTGCAACACTTCTGAGCTGTCTCTATGTTGAGTTGGTGAATGCTGTCATAATCCTTGCCTTCAGTTCATCTTTGGTGTTACAAGATGTTTTGTTGATCTCTCGCGCAACTGCACCCCACATATAATAATCAAGGAGGTTGCAGTCTGGGAAGTTAAGGGGGCCAGATGTTAGGGGTGATAGGCAGAAATTGTTTGACAACCATGACTGGGTTCTCCTGCTTGTATGGCATGGTGCAGAGTCCTGTTGCCAGACATAGGATCTTCCAGCAGCCACCTTCTTGAACCAGGGCAGCACTACCTCCTAGTTGATGTAGGCTTCCATGTTGAGTCTGAGGCCGTGTGGGAAGATGAAGGAGGCATAACGTCGCCATCGCTCGTGGTCACTTCAAACACCTGGCTGGACGTTTGATTTTTATCAATCTCGGTACGTGTCCTCAGATTGACATCCAAACACACTGAAATGTTCACATTGGAGCTTCCGGCACGAATGACAAGCTGTACAGCATGTCGCTTCCAA
>NC_068985.1:78106533-78110490 GCF_001194135.2 Octopus bimaculoides
ACACACACACACACACACACACACACACATATATATATATATATATATATATGAATGCGCACGTATTTCACATTCAAACATGACTAAAATGTCAGCTAATTCAAATGACTAACTTTGAAATATTGCCGTTGTCTTTCCTGTACGGAAACTGTGTCCACTGCCCAAGCGTTCACAGCAGGAGGGAAATAATATAATACGTCTACTTTGAAAGTATAGATGGGGAAAAAAATGAACGAATGAGTGAGAAAGCGAGAGAGGTGGGGAGGAAATTATGATATAACTACGCACTCTGCACCACTGACCACTACAAATCACTAACCACTCCCACCACCGCCATTACTCTATCTACCGACAGGCTGACTCCAGCAATATTGCACAGTTAACACGATAATGCATATCACAGCAAATAGACGGCTATTTTGAGAGCAAACATGACAGGGAAATACCATCAAGAGACGGCGGCTGAAATTTAATGTCATAATATATTGCTCTGGTGATAGAGACACTTAGTAAAACCACCCGCCACTGTAATGTCGGACATTATCATATCCCACACCACTGCATCTCACTACCCCATTCGTACATCCCCCCTCTGTAGTCATTAGTAATACCGCCGAAAAGCAACTACCAACACAGTATTACTTCCAGCCGTTAAAGCGTTTGGTACAACCTGTTGCTTCTAAGTGGTTGCTCGAACTGGTAGAAATAGCAACTAAATCTCGCTCAGATCACACTCTGCTGCGTTAGAAAACAAAGAGAGGGTTGGATAATGTGTGATACCGGCTTTCCTACACATCTTTTAATCTTTTCATCTTTTTACTTGTTTCAGGCATTAGACTGCGGCCATACTGGGGCACCGACATGAAGAATTTTTTAATTGAATGTATCGACCACCAGTACTAATTTTTCTTTTTAAAGTTTGATACTTATCCTATCGGACACTTTCTGATGAATCGTTAAGTTACGGAGGCGTAAACAGACCAACACCGGTTGTCAAGCAGTGGGAACGGGACAAATCCACCCCCTAGATATATATATGTATATATATATATATATATATATATATATATATATATATATACGAGGGGAGTCAAAAATTATCCGCACTTTCGCGCTAACATGTCTTTATTATTGTCACACTGTCTTCTGCACATGCGCGCTTATAGTTGGTGCTATTGTGGTCACATGATCGAAGTTTGAGCCTGATCAAGCCATTTTTCTTTCTGGCTTTACTGTGTAAGCATGGCCACTCCACTAGCAATGTGCACCAAAGAAGAACAAAGAGCAGTGATCCGTTTTCTCTGGAAAAGGGGTGTATGATCAACAGTGCAAGATACAGAGATTTGCTGGCCAAAAACTGAAGCCAGCAATTCACACCAAATGCCGAAGCCTATTGTCGAAGAAAGTTTTGTTGTTGCATGACAATGCACAGCCACACACGGCCGTCCAGACCATTGAAACCATTAACCAATTGCGTTTTGAGGTGCTGAAACACCCTGCCTACAGCCCAGATTTCGCCCCTTCCGACTCTCATATCTTTGGACTGCTCAAAGATGGTTTACGAGGTCGTAAATTTCCTACGGATGAAGATGTGAAGGATGCGGTGTATAAATGGATGCACGACCAATCGAAAACCTTCCAGGAGGGAATACTGAAACTTGTGAACTGCCGGACCAAGTGCATCGAAAAGGAAGGAGACTTTATAGAAAAATGATGTATTTGTTTATCCTCTGCTTTGATGTAAATACATTGAAAAAACATGAGTGCGTATAATTTTTTACCCTTCCTTGTGCATATATACAACTTATAGTTTCTTTTAGTTTCCGTCTACCAAATCCACTCACAAGGCTTTGGTCGGCTCGAGACTAATGTAGAAGACGCTTGCACAAGTGCCACACAGTGGGACTGAACCCCGGAGCCATGTAGTAGGGAAGCAAGCTTCTTAACACACAGCCACGCATACTGGAAAAAAAAAGACAGTATGGTCAAGGGTGGAATATCTTTGACCATAGGTTTGGTCGACCAGACCTGACCTCAAGTTAAACAACAAGAACAACAACAATAAGCCGTTGCTTTAATAAGACGTCATCATACAACTACTCTACTACAGCTACCACCACACAACTACAACTGGAACCACACCATGCAACCAACACACAATTACTACAGCCAGCGTACCACACCACTACAGCCAACATACAACACCCCTACCACAAACATACTTCACTACTACAGCCAAGACATTATATCTCTTCAGCCAATACACCTCATCGATATAGCTCTCGCAATACTATCGCCATTATCGCTAGGCAATACCGCAGCTACTAAAGTACGATTAAATATACCCGTACATTGTTATAGAAGCCACAACGTTACTAGACAAATCCTCAGACTGGTATCACCAACACCACCACCACCAACACCACCAACACCAACACCACCAACACCAACACTAACACCACCACAATCTCCACTACCACCATCAATATCACCACCAGACAAGGATGCAGATAAAGGCTGGCCTCTAGACACGAACCACATCAGCTCCCATCCCTAAAGGGCCTTGTACCTTTGCGGTTCGGCAAAAGAGACCGATAGAAAAAGTATCAGGCTTTAAAAAATAATAAATACAGTGGTTGATTCATTCGACTAAAAAGTTTTCAAGGCGATACCCCAGCATGGCCACAGTCTAATGACTCAAACAAGTAAAAGGTAAAAGATAAAAGATAGTAAGTGTGGTGGTAGCTATAGAAATGTTGTAGTAATTATAATGGTACGGTAGGAACTGTTGCGGTATCAATCGGTGACCTCTGTCTGTCATTACTCCATTCTACTATAAGCACAAGGCTTGAAATTTTGCGAGAGTGGCCTAGTCAATTACATAAACCCCAGAACTTGACTGCTACTTATATTATCGACCTCGAAAGGATGAAAGGCAAAGTCGACCTCAGCGGAATTTGAACCCAAAACGTACAGATAGACGAAATGCTGCAAAGCATTTTGCCCAGCATGCTAACGCTTCTGCCAGCACGCCGCCTTTACGTCTGGCATTAATGACCATAAACGAATCTCGTAGTTGTTCGTAGCTGAACAGGTCGATGCGTGAATGTCAGTCTTTGCTAAACAAGTCGGATTTGTAAGATGTCCCATTGTTGTTTGAAGTGTTGTGGTATGTCTCCTGTATAGGATGTTCGGTACCATTCTAGCCAGAGCAGTATGGTACGAAGGACCGAGAGTTAACCTTGCAGCATGTCCCTCTCCCCTCTCTCTCCATGCAACTAATGGATGCAAAAGTAAAACATGTCCTTTACAATTTGGCGTCAGCGTCGTTGCAGATGTTGGCGACGTTTTACCTCCATTAATCTTCCCACACGGCCTCAGACTCAACACGGAAGCCTACATTAAGTGCCTGGAGGAGGTTGTGCTGCCCTGGGTCAAGATCGTGGCTACTGGAACACTCTATGTTTGGCAACCAGATTCTGCACCATGCCACACAAGCAGGAGAACCCAGTCATGACTGTCAGAAAATTTCTGCGACCATATCACTCCTAACATTTGGCCACCTAACTTCCCCGACTGCAACCCCCTTGGTTATTATGTGTGGGGCGCAGTTGAGCGAGAGATCAACAAAACTCCTTGTAACACCAAAGATTAACTGAAAGCAAAGATTATGGCAGCATTCACCAACTTAAACAAGGAGACCGTCCAAAAAGGTTGCAGGAGATTCCAAAGTCGTCTGGAGGCCGTGGTTGAAGCCATTGGCGATTTTATTGAATGAATTTACTCTTTAGTATTTCGAAATATTTCTATGTAATTTTGGTAAATATATCTGTTAAAATGAAATGACTGTTATTTCCATTTTTGCGTAAGTTAGATGACAATTTATTTATCGCCCCCTGTATGTATGTATGTATGTATGTATGTATGTATATATATATATATATATATATATATATA
>NC_068985.1:78110679-78115109 GCF_001194135.2 Octopus bimaculoides
ACACACACACATACACACACACATATGCGTATGTATATGTATGTGTATATATTTTTTTGTAATCCATACATAAATCATAAGTGTTTGGTTGAAATGGTCGGGCAGTTACGTTTGACATCTGAACTGGGCCTATTGCCAGTTTTACTCGCATTTCGTTGTAATGCCTATAGTAGCATGATAGCAGCTCATATTTCAATTTATATAGAGATTGTTACTGTTACTTCGATTGTATTCTACCCTAGATGATGCACCAAGTGCTATAATAAGAAGAATCAATACCCCCAACCACAATACAGCAGAAGTAAAAAAAAAAAAGAAAAAAAACTGATGGTAGTCTCTTGAAGTCCGCTGTTTCTAGCTGAAAAAACCTGGACAAATGATTGCATTTTGTAACGAACAGGTGTACGATGCACCACATGTCAGGTTTCGAAGTGATCACTGAGCAACATGAGATGGTGTGATTTGCTCAAGAACACAAAGCACTACTCGGTCCAGGAATTGAAACCTGGATCTCACAATCGTGAGGGCAACACCCTAACCACTAGGCCATGTGTTCTCACACCAACTACAAAACGAATAATAATTGAAATAACAACACAAATAACAACAGCAACAACAAAAATACCGCACACTAACAGTATCGACAAGAACAGTAACAGTAGCTGTAACAACAATTGCAGCAGCACAAACAATAAACTGAAAAGGTTTTCTTACCTTTGAACTTGGTGACAATGGTTTCCACATGTGACCACCCTTGATTAGCTTGACTGAGTTGAGTGCCAAATGGAATTGGCCAATAACACAATGTCTGGAATATTTATCAAAGTCTTTGACTAAAATCTCAAGAATTCTCATCTGAGCTTCTTTATAAGGAATCTCAAACATGAAATATTCGTTCCAAGTTGGGTCCTGTGTCTTGCGCTGTACTGTTGACTGCTGCGAGTTCTTTTGGTCTGGAAGCAAGGAGATCTTGCAGTAAGGGTTCGACCGGGCCATATCTTGACGTTCCTTATCCAGGCAGTACGGTGCCGGTAAGTCTTTAGCCTCGATAATTTTAACCATAAGGACCTTTTCTGACACATCATATTGAAGTCCGAAGTGGATCTGACCGAGTTGATACCTGACTAGTTTTTGTTCATCGGTTAACCCCTCGCTCTTGTTTACCTCGTACAGTTCTCGCTGGAAATTTTCGACACTGATTTCCGCTTCACTCGGATGACGCCGTTTTGGACGTGGTTGAATGCTCTCGCGATTTGCTGCCCAGAATTCTATCGGTTTCATATCGATGATGGGTGTCTTACCGGCGCGTCGATAATCATTCATCAGCGTTCCTGTAGACGACGTAGAGTCTGTACGGGCACGGCTGTCGATCGAGTCGACGCGATCCCGTGACGAGATGCTCTCGCTGTGACTGCTCGTCGAGTCAAGACGGGGATTATGCACTGAATGCTGGATGTCACTTTTCGAGATTTTTTTCTCCTGAAACCAGTGACAGTCGCAGCAGCTCTTCACACCTTGTTGGCAGCATAAAAACTCCCATAACTTCTGGAGAAGCTTCTGTGGCTACAACAGTGGAAAGAGAAAACAAATAAGAATATATATTATATACACATATGTATACATACATCTATAAAATACTTAATGAACAATGGAGACAATGAAGTCCTTCGACCCTTCAAAATGCCAACAAAACTGTTAAGTTACATTTCTATGGAAAATATAACACATGCGATCAGCACTTGCCCCAAAATATAATTAAGGTAGTACCTTCTAAAGCAGCGTACTCTTTTTAACCTTTTAAGTCTTGTGCATAACGTGTAATACACAGGACATTTATCCCTGGTGTCCATGCACCATATATGATACACATTACCATTTTTTTTTCAGCCACCAGAGTAACTTGGGACATATGACAGAGAAGCTTTATATTACTAAGAACATAAGAAACAGGGTTTAAATAAAAATCTGAAAACAAGCGTGGACGTTTAGACAAACTTATGAAAATACTTTATACAAGCAAAGAGTTAATAAAAAAAAATATCATAGCATCTGTGAGAAAATCTGTCCTGGGATGAATATAACACATTTCTGTTACTGAAAACATATATTATACATTTGAATACAAGGAGTATTAACAGAGTATTCTCCTCAAAATTTGTCGAAGTCCAGATAAAGCTCACTACATCGTATAACTGCTTCCACATCTGGACCGGTGCTACTACTACACATACCGGCATCAGAAATCACATCCCAAATATTCCACCTAGACTGATTCATATAAATTATCTTATCAAGTTATTCAAAATCTCACATCATGTCATTCAAAACTATAGCCCTTAAACGTGCTGTCTTCTCTTCTTGCTTCTTTTACCACTACTTTAGCGGCTTCTGCTCCTAGATCCGAAATAATCTCAATTCAGGCATATCCTACTCTTTCGTCTCTTCTCTCATTACCTATTTTGTGGCCTTCTCTCACCTTAACATTCACCATTACTCTTAGCCCTTCCCTCTCGGAACGTTCTCCTTCCGTAATCCCCACCCCACAGAAAATGCCCTTACTGCAGCTTTTCACATGCAACTGCTAAAGAGGAACATTAACCGCACCACTTTTGCCAAGCTTAGAGAGACTGCAAATACTAGAGACACAGTCCCTTCCTCCAGCCCCATCCCACATACCAATGAAAACAATAAACATAGAAAAGTAAAGTAAATACGGACACACCATGCTTAATATAGTTCTTTGGGTAGAAAAGAAAATTATGTTCAGTTATAAATGTCAATTGCCTTGCAGATTTAAATGTTTCTTTCAAAATTAGTGGAGAAAAATATTTCACTATCAGCTGTTTCAAAACAGCTTCTCTATCCAGACTGCACGTGCTCATTTTCCCCAATAATTATTACTGCATACAGTTATGTTACTAAAGTCCAAAGTGAAACACTGAGGTTTTTCAACTAAGAAAGCGACCAGCTAACATGCATTTTATAAAATACAGTTTGTAAGCGGAACAGTAGAATTTTGCAAAACTTTTCTAAAATGAAGTTTTCTAATTCTTAATCTTTGTTATCCAAATTGCAGCGAAGGGTAGTTATCCTTTTGTTACAAACCAATTGAGAATACAAATAATTAACACAGGAAGATCACGTACACGTACATAGACACACAAACACATATGTACATACATGCACGCATACGTAAATACATGTGTACGTGCATTTAAATATAAATGCATACATGAATCTACACATAAATACATGAGTACATACATATCTGTGTATAGGTGTGTGTGTGTGTGTGTGTGTGTGTGTTTAGATAGTTTCATCAGGAAAGTTTATTCTATTTGATGACGTATTACTTGTTAAGGATGCAACCGACGTTATATGTTATATAAGAACTATTCTACTTTGTAGCAGTTTCCCATCACCGATCAACTGCCAAAGGCTGCTTACAAGTCGGAAATAGGATGAAAGCCTTGATACTTTGAATTTCTGATTCAAAGTATGGTCTAATATTTTCCTGTCATTCATGTAGTCTTTTATATTACTGTATGATATATCATCTATCATTCTTATGATATTGTATTAAGTAGAAGGGAAACAGATATGATATATTGAGCGAATGACATGACACTATATTATGTATAAATGTATGTATGTATGTTTGTATGTGTGTGTGTGTATGTATGTATGTATGTATGTATGTATGTATGTATGTATGTATGTATGTATGTGTGTGTGTGTGTAGGCGCAGGCGTGGCTGTGTGATAAGAAGCCTGCTTTCTTACCACATGGTTCTGAGTTGTCTCACTGTGTGGCGGCTTGGGCAAGTGTCTTCTACTATAGCTCCAGGCCAACCAAAGCCCTGTGAGGTGGATTTGGTAGACGGAAACTAAGAGAAGCCTGTCGTATATATCCATATCCTCTGAAAGATGAACTGTGAACTTTATTTTCTTATTTCCTTACTATCTACTCGTCTATCTTATTGCTTATTATCTACGAATTTTCTATGTCTAGATCTTTTATCTGAATATTTCCATGTCTGGATCTTTCATATGTTCTCTACTTGTCTTTGATGACAGGATACCCCATATTCAAGCATACTCGCCTATCACTAGGGATATCCCAGAAACAGCTGTAAAACTTCAGCTAATTATAATGTATACAACTTGAGGTGTTTGTTATGTCTCTGCGTTTGTTGTCCTCTTTCACAAATATATATCTGTTAGATCGGAAATCTAAAATTGATCCACTGCTCCCGTCTCAGTTACGAAGTTGGAACCCTGATTAGTCGTTGTAGCACTTACTCAGCGTACCTATTCGTTTAGATTACCAAGGAACTAAACCCCATATTCTGTGTATGTATGTATGTATGTATGTATGTATGTATGTATGCATGTATGTATGTATGTATGTATGCATGTATGTATATATAT
>NC_068985.1:78115420-78117132 GCF_001194135.2 Octopus bimaculoides
CAAGGCGGTGTTCGAACATGGCCGCAGTCAAATGAGTGAAACAAATAAAAGAATAGAAGAAGGAATTAACTCTCCCTTTCTGGTTTTGAGAAGCCTAATTTCTCAAGATTGGTGCTTAGGGAGTTTGTTACATAGCCCTCTGTACCACAATACTTATAGGTATAAACCTAAATGTGTAATACGGGTAGAGTGACAGTAGATTTCTCAATAGGTCAGTGTAAGTGTTTTCTTTTTCGCTAATCTCTAGCTTTATGTATGTATGTATGTATGTATGTATGTATGTATGTATGTATGTATGTATGTATGTATGTATGTAGGTAGGTAGGTAGGTAGGTGTATATGTGTATGTCTGTATGTGCCTAAGTGTGTGTGTGTGGATGAATAAATACCTCATGCTTACACATGTAGATATACCACTTAGTTTAAAGTCAAGGACAATATGTTTACTAAGTGCTAATTATTTCATTTAATCACTTACAATACAAACTAAACATAACAAGGAAGAGAATTTTTGTTTCTTTACTATTTCAAATGACGTATAAACCAATAATTAACAATATTAGTGAAAGACCTCCAAAGTTGAACGACACCTAATTTAAAAGCATTTAAGATAAAACAATGTTTCGAATTTAATTTTCGATATTATTTTCTATCTAAGACAAACTATGAATAACTAATTGATTTATGTCATCTTAACATATGTTATGACTGATAAATGAAAAAAAAAAAGAAAGTTTATCATCAGAAATGCGATTGAGAATTGCCTGAATACCTAAACTTAAATGAACTTTTAAGCCATTCTTGCCGAAACTGGACTATCAGTAATTATTAGTTATCAAGTGGACATTTACTATGAAACTAGTAGTTATTCTCCCCGTTCTTAATCAGGGCAGCAGCGATAAACTACCGAAAAGATTAGCCTATACACTTGATTTTTATCGCTGCAGAAAAGGAAAATAATTGTCGTTGACATTTTGAATGACGCTCGACAGAAATACCATCTGAAAATTAGCCTCAAAACCACAAACAATCTACTAAAATATTTGGATTTATGAGAAGTGTAGTGTTTAAATAAATATATAGTTCTCTGGAAAAGAATTGTATCCATATTTAGTTCACTAAAGAACATAGAATTGGATGCCAACCGACTGGTTGCTGAAATTTTATTTGTTCGGCTCTCGTGGTCAAGTGTACGTTCTACGTTGTACAGTAGAATTTCACCGAGAATGTATGAATCCGATAATTAAGCATGAGAGTGACAATGGTGATGCTTGGGGGTTGCATGTCTAGAAAGGGGGTTGGTCCATACACCATGAACAATGCAAAAAACACTATACTTCTATATACATGAGCATTTTGGGATCTATTTTAAAACGGGGGCGCCAGTTTTCATTTATGTTTTATGTAGTGTTTTTGGTACCGAAAGACTTTCAAACTTCGTATACTTATCTATTTTGTGTTATAGAACAGAAAAATATTTTTGTATTCGAATTTATTTCATGTAAAAAATTGTCTTATCTCTGACGTCTATTCATTTGAAAACAGTTAGCGCTGTAACGGTGTATATCGTATTAATCCCCTAACCCTAACCCTAAAACTAACCCTAACTCTAGAATCCGAACTCTAAAATTGTTACACACATAGATACGCACAGTGTAATTTATTATATAAACAATATATGCGTATAAATTACGATTAAACTGGATGAAATA
>NC_068985.1:78117189-78117545 GCF_001194135.2 Octopus bimaculoides
ATGACACATTCTACCAGTGTCCCAAGTTTCAAAGTGTTTCGTTAGTGTTTCGTTAAGAAAATACTGGCGCCCCCGTTTTAAAATAGATCCGCATTTTGGTTCGATCAAAAACTTTTCAGTATAACAACGATCAAAAAAAATTCCCACGAAAATAATCTAGGAACCCATTAAAAGCAAGAACATCAACGTATTGCAATAACCAGCAGAATCTCTGGGTTTAAATCTAATAGAAAACTTAAGGAAACTTATGGTAGATATGAATATTCAACGGAAGTAATCGGGGAAATAAAGTGAATTGCATGACTATGAAACACATATTGCAGCAGATTTATCAGGGATAATTTTGAGGAAGCTCT
>NC_068985.1:78117667-78129362 GCF_001194135.2 Octopus bimaculoides
TAGGAACCCATTAAAAGCAAGAACATCAACGTATTGCAATAACCAGCAGAATCTCTGGGTTTAAATCTAATAGAAAACTTAAGGAAACTTATGGTAGATATGAATATTCAACGGAAGTAATCGGGGAAATAAAGTGAATTGCATGACTATGAAACACATATTGCAGCAGATTTATCAGGGATAATTTTGAGGAAGCTCTAAATCTAATAGATAATTAGATGAAAATAATATCAGTATAGAAATGGACGAAGATCAATTGCATCACCTTCCCAAGGTACAAAAGAATAAACGAGTTTATGAAAGAGAAAGAAATAAAACAGGGGCTTACAATAAATTACCCAATGCAACAAACCACCTTAATGTTGACATTTTGAATGATCTGTTCTATTCAACGGAAGTAGTTGTATCGAAGTAAACCGAACTTGATCCTAATAGCCAAGCATTACCACCCCACAAAATGGAAGGAAAGAATATTACATAAATTAAGAAAGGAAAGGAAGCTCTATCATTACTTTGCAAACTAGAAAAGGAAGTGGGGTCCGAAATGAAAAAGAGAAAAAAAAAGGATAACAAAAAAGATAACAAAAGAATCAGATCAATAAAAGGAGAATATATCTTAGAAGCAAAAGAATGGCTCAAACAAAGCATAGCAGCAAAAAGAAAAAAATAGAAAAACATGCAGAATAAGACGTTTTTAAAAATATGAACGCTTCTTCCAGGAGAATAAAGTATTGCAATAAAATACTAAAAAAATTCGACTGAGACATTAACAAAAAACTATAATACTTAAAAGTACCAACGCCATCACCAACAGAAATCCAAGGTTGTTGAAAAAGAATACGGGGGTCAAGAGAATAAATACAATAAAAATGCTCAATGGATCAAAAAGACGAGAAAAATCCTATTAACACTGCATATATGGTCCACCATAACCGACAAGGAAATCATCATCACATTAAGAGTGGCAAGTAAGTGGAAAGCACTTGGGATCAACAAAGTCTTTCATATCTGACTAAAGCACCAGATCAGTACCAATGGATAAATAGTAACACCTCTTAATGAAACTATAAGCCAACCAGAATCAACACCTGATTGGATGCCGAAGAAGGAAACCTACACTACTTCATCTCAGAGAATACCACAAAACTATAGGAGGAGACCCCTTCGGTCATGAATGACCATGGGATTGCACTTAGAAAGTTACCACAAAACTATAAACCTATAACAAATTATCAGTATACAAAGCCTTTATATCCCACATTACATTACAAAGAGCTACATATCTGCAGAACAATAAATTGTAAGAACAGAAAGGGTGCTGAAAGGGAATGTATCGTTGTAAAGTGTAGCTACTGATAACTCACAGAAGACAGTTAAAAGAATACAAACCTTGGAATGGCTTGAATTGACTACCAGGTATATCATAAAACTGGGTGTCCAAGGTAGACGACCAATTAAATAAGATCTTACGAA
Source organism: Octopus bimaculoides (assembly GCF_001194135.2). Lineage (NCBI taxonomy): Eukaryota > Metazoa > Mollusca > Cephalopoda > Octopoda > Octopodidae > Octopus > Octopus bimaculoides. The sequence goes on from NC_068985.1 coordinate 78,119,141, forward strand.
GCAGACCGAATATCATGTGAGGAAGAATAAGCCTCATCGCTGAGCGAAATTAAATGCACAACCATTTTCAAAACTAACAAAGCACTAATAAGACATTTTGCTGAAAGATGGAAAGCCTTGCAGTATTTTGCCCGCTGGTCAAATGCCAATATACTACAACCAGTCAATGAGGCCCGTGACCCGCGATAAAAAGTATCCTATCTGTGCTTTCCCAAGCCAAAGTTAGTGGCAGTCTTGGCAGATGCTTTAATTGGAAGAGCATATTGCACTATCTTCTGTTTTTTAAAATAGGGGACAAGGCAAGGTACAAACCCAAATAGAGAAGTATAAAAGTTACTGTCAGAAACATTGATAACGATGTCAATCCCTAACTGGCGCAATATGGGTAGATACAACATTCACAAGAAATTTACAGACGAATTATAGATCGAGAAGGAAATGGGATTACATTTTAAAGAACATAAGAAGGATAGGCAACTAGTACAGCCTTCGGATAGACTTAATAAAGAGTTAAATTTCAGTCATCCAGAGATGACTTAACAATGATAACTCAAAAGTTCGTCACTGAAAATTTTGGAATGTCAGGAAAGTAGATTGGAATCGAAATCAGAAAAAAATTTTGTTTAGATATCTTGATCAAGTTATCATATGCTTTGTCGTACGTTTGTTATTTATTCCGAGTAAATATTGCTTTATAAATTTTCAATTCGTCGAACAATAGGATTATCTGACACACACATAACAGTTCAGGGAAATAAAATCACACGAAGATTTCAAGTTCAAACTTCACTAAAAGATGGCATTTCAAAAAACAGCAAGGGACACCAACGAGTCATTACCTAGGTGGGTCTGACTCCCTTACATTGTCAGAAACTAACGGGCCGAAAAACTTGCTTGACAGAAGTTCTCTGACGATTTCTCCTGCTGTCCGCCCGTGCCGTAGCAAATTTCCTCTTACTATAACGTCTTTTATCCTTTCCGCCATCTTTGTATAACTTGTCCGTCCCACCCTAAACATCTTTGAAAGGCCATTTGTTTAAAGTTTCTTTGTATTTTTCTGTGTCTCTTCAACTTCTTGTGGCTAATAAATTAAAGAGGTGGATGAATATTAAGAAAAATGCTTTATATTTCTTCTGGCTTTATATCTTCTGATTTCAAATCCCGCCGAGGTCAATTTTACCTTTCATCACATGGAAGGCAATAATAAAATAAAATAAAATACCAGCTAAATACTGGGTGTCATTGGAATGGACAAACTATCACCCCTCAAAATTGTGACCTTGTGCCTAACTCAGAATTCATTATAATTATTGTTGTAGTTTTTGAGAAGACAAAAAAGGATTTTATTATACTTAATTGATGAAAAAAGTTGTTTTTGTTTGTTTCTCATTCTGGAATATTGAGAAAGCCTATCGGATTTATAAAGAATCCACTCCAATTCCCTGTGGTAGAGAAGGGTTCATCTTGACATTGCTATATTTAAATGTATATGTTTCTGCGATTGACTTGCACTTGCAAAATTTACTCGTGTTGCAAGATGGCTGTCTCAGAAATAGCAGAAAGAACTACTCGCCACAGTGGTAGTAGCAGTAACCTTATTAACGTAATGAAATACACAAGCCAATTATTTTCAATCTCGAAAACACATGAAAACAAAAAAGAAGCAGATAATGGGAAAATTAAATAAGCAGAAAGCTTCGAGCATAAATACGCAGTCACAGAATGGAAAACAATAAAAAGATAAATAGATAAATAATGTTGAAAAGAAAAAGAAAATAATAAATATAAACAGATCCAATAGTAAAAAGGAAACAACAGTTTATCTTTTGTTAACGTTATGGGTTAAAGGGAGTTCTTCGATATGAGTCAGCTCCCGGCATAAAAAAAAATGCTAAAAAACTGTTGGGGAACTGTGTTGATAATCACATCGGCTAAGAAATTTCTCCAAGAGAAAGCAAGGAGGAAAATAGCGGACCTCCGTATTACAAATTTTGGGGAGAGTTTCCCAATGCTCTTGAAAGAACAATTAAAAGGAGAACATCTCCTCTCATGCATCTTCACGACAATAGGAAGAAATGTGCACTCTTAGACAGGGTAGGTAACATGGAAACACACTCTGAAAAAGAGATAAAGAGACAGGTAGTAGCGTTAATACACCATATTCCTGCCCAAAGTTGGTGCCACAAAGAGTCACCGATAAAGATATTGGTACTGATGTTGACATTTGGCTTATCATATTTGCAGTACATTACAGGCAAGTGGTGAACGCGGAAGTGACCCGCATCAGTATGTGATAAGATGGGGTTTGCATGGCACTTTTGATCATAATGACTTCGGTAGACCACAAGGATATCCCAAAATTATTCTTCATTGTGTTTCTATCGTTTAGTCAATAGAAAAAATATTTCACACGAACCCTTCCAAAGTCTCCAAAGCTAGTAGGATTGAAGAAGGAGGGTATCCTTCAACTGGAGACATGCGACAGTGCTTGAATACATGCAACAGTGTGGGCACTACACCTCAGGCTCAGGTGATGGTGTTAATATGAATAATGGAGATGAGGAAAATCAAACACAGGACACAGGAGAGAGAAACCATTTGCTACATGTATGGTAGAAACTGTTTTACAACGAACTGGTAGAAGATAAGGGTATCATGAAAGGGTATCATGCAAAGAACTTCAAAGACACACTCAAAGCCTCACTGAAGAGCTTTGAGATCACCCCCGACACCTGGGAAATGCAAGCGCAAGGCCGTCCTGCCTGACGAAGATGCACCAACAGAGGTGCCAACTCCTACGAACAGAACAGGACTGAAAGGGCACAAAAAGATGCACAATCCCAGAGCCAATTCCTTGCCTTCAGTCCCAGAGGACCACCAGTGCCTGACTTGCGGTTGAGCCTTCCGTTTCCGTGTATGCATTAGATTGATTGGCGACAGCCGGACACACCGTGCCCCGTCTTCTACCATTTATTGTCCTTGGTCATCGTTGACAACGACGGACGAACTATGCTATACAACAACAACAACAACAACAACATCTACTTCTACTACCACTACTACTTCTATTAAGGCGGCGAGCTGGCAGAATCGTTAGCACGCTGGACGAAATACTTTGTGGTATTTCGCCTGTCGCTACATTCTGAGTTCAAATTCTGTCGAGGTCGACTTTGCCTTTCATCCTTTCAGCGTCAATAAATTACGTACCGGTAGAATACTGGCGTCGATGCAATCGACTCATCCCCTCCCGCAAAATTGCTGCCCTTGTGGCAAAATTTGAAACTATTATTATTATTATTATTATTATTATTATTATTATTATTGAGTGAGAGAGCAGTGTATGCCATCAAAGTGACACTAGGGTACAAATATACGAAGCCCAATATACCCATCATGACTACCCATTTGATAAGTGTACACCAGGTACATGCATCACAACCATATGTGCGCGACATTCTGATCTCATATCAAGATAAACAGCGCAGGACCTCGCAGGTGGGGCCCAGTTAGAATTTTCTCCAGGCTGAGTATCCCATCTTGCTCAAAAGGTTTCTGAAGAAGGTTTGTTTAAGGATCATGAACAAAATACCCATGTTTCCAAAGGTGAATTATTGAAACTCCAAAGAATTCCTCTCAACACATGGCTATGATACTCTCTCACTATCTCTGCTCGTGATCAGTGATGCACATATCGTAAGACACTAAGGGACAACTTGCTCAACTGGTTAAGATCAAACAACTGACAAGCAAATCTGTGGTATTGAGCAGAATATTTGATGTAGCCCATCTTTTATATCAAGACAAAACAATGTACATGATAACACTTCCAATCAGTTAAGATCAAAAGCCATAAGAGCCACTGCCTGGTACTGCATCAGGGTTTTATTATTATTATTATTATTATTATTCAGTAGTCTTATTTTTATCACATGCTTTCACTGCACTACCGAGCGCAGCTCTGTGTTCCTTGGGTATGTGCTGTGGTTTGTTGTGGTGCTCTTATTTTCACTCTATTGAAAGTGTTTTACGTAGGATGTGTGCGGTGCCTGATAGAGCTATTTCTGTATGTTGTAAGTCCTAGTATTTTTGTTATGTATTTGTCTGAATGTTTTTTTATCATACCTAATGCGCTTACTATAATAGAAATTGTTTCCTTTTTTAGGTTCCATATTCGAGTTACCTCTATTAGTAGTGTTGCATATCTACTAGTTTCATTAAGAATTGACAGATCTTTTCTTTTATATTATATTTTTTCTCGATACTATTTATCCACAGGGTTTGATTGGATAGTGATACTCTTGTTTGGGTGGGTTTGAGAGGGTATCCAGCTTCTTTTGTGGCCACAGAGGCTGCTGCATATATTATATCATTTAACCAGGTCATATTGACATTTGTTTCTGAAGCTGTTAGTTCTCTTCATGTTATTTATTATTATTATTATTATTATTATTATTATTATTATTATTATTATTATTATTATTATTATTATTATTATTATTTACTCTTAACCTGCATGTTTGTTACAATCACTTGCCGAGACACACCCAGTGTACTAGGGCCAGTGAAGGATAAGAGATGTCACAGTATGACTGAAAGCTTGGGAAGGGGATATGACAGGGGATTTAACAAAATATCTTCATATAACACCCTAAATTGATAGGGTTTTTCTAAAGATGTGGGCAGTACATGTTAGCATAATATTTTGGTTTCTCTGAGATATGGTTCTCCTGGAATATTATCTAGATGCTTTTCACATCCCTTTCTTACTTAGGGTACCCAAGATAACAGGAACAGTTAAGATGCTACATCTTTTGTATTTCAATTTCCAGGTCCTTATATTTACTTAATTTATCAAGTTATTTACAGATATATATTTATCAGTAAGAACATCCATTTGTTTACGAGTATTTTATTCCCTGTCTTTAATGACTATGTCTGGTCGATTAGCCTGGATCGTTCTGTCAGTGTTGACTGAAAAATCTCAGAAGATAAGTGACATTTTCCCCTTTTTACCTATTATTATTATTATTATTATTATTATTATTATTATTATTATTATTATTATTATTATTATCATCACCTCCGCCTTAGCGAAGGCAGAGGGATTGTTTTCAGCCGTGTTTGTTTGTCCGTGGACAAGATATCACAAGAACCACTGAATGGATTCGGATGAAATTTTCCTGGCACGAACTGATTAGATTTTGGGATCGATCCAGTACTGGACAAGGATTCTGCATAATTTTTCCTGTTTTGTTTACTTAATTTTTGTGAGCGGTCGAGTTCATTTTTAGTATTCTCGTTTGTGAGAGCAGTCGAGTTTATTTCAGATATTCTCATTTTAAAAATCATCTCTGGCTAATCGTCGAGAGGACGTTGGTGTTGCCTTGGCGGAAGTTTGCGTTCTCTGAGTGCTCTTGTTTTTATTATTATTATTATTATTATTATCAACAGTGTCATCGAAGACTGCGACTCTAGATTTGTGTTCAAACGCCTAGAAAATAAACTATGATGATTCTATGAACAGCAAACCTTTCTTTGATAGCATTTGAATTTCACAGGGTTTGAATCTGAGTTTCTTCTGGAATAATATGAAGACGTTGTGAGTGAGAGGTGTCAATTGTTCTCAACTGATCATTATGAGGGCCAACGTGAATAAAGAATACTCATGCAAATACAGTTATCACCGAGGTTTATGGACAGAAGTAGAATGCAGTTCTGACAAGCTGTTTTTGTTGTTTGACCACAGATCAGTGCTTATCCAGCAGGCCTATTAAGAGTGAAATATTTTCCAAAAAGAACAAAGTAGCTAGTTAGAAAATCTCTATAAGAGATGAAAGTAGTAACTATACTGAGAAGTAATGTTTCTCGCCACATCAATATGGCTGTTCCGTAGCAACTGACGTTACTACCGTTTTTAACTCCATAGTAGGGATTCGTTCCCCCCGCTTGCACTACATATTGGATGCAGATTGCATCGATAACCAGCTGGAGCTGGCTCCTTCTGGGGTTAAAACCGGCAACATCGGTTTCCAAAATTGATTCATAGAAATTTTTCGCGGTATTCTGCGAAAAATGTTTTTTTTTTTAAATAAAATTTGATAAAAATGTATTCTATAAAAATGGTATATACTATATTCAGAATAGTTATATGTTGTTTTTTCTTATATGAACAGATTATTTCTCTAAAGCAATTTTTGGTTAATTTAATGCCTTACTAAAATTAAGATGGGAAGGACTGCTCGTAAAATATATAAATTTTGGTTCTGTGATTATTAGAAAATTGTGTAAAGGTTCATTGACAAAATTAATTTGGGAAACCATGACAGAGAGGGAAATTTGGCCACTGGTTCTAGCAAGTGTTACATCCTCTCTCCCAATATCGTTCTGATAAGGTATGAGAAAGTGAAAATATAAAGTAAACTAAACAAGTAACTTACCTTGTTGAATTTTGAATCGGTCATGGTTGAGAGGTTTCTTTGGCACAGAAAGAAAACTGAAACGTTAAGCTTGTAAGGTGGGGTACCACAGTTTAACCATCAATGGAATCTGTACGACTGGGAAAATCTGTTGATGTACTTTGACAGGCTTTTGTTGGAATATAACAGTCAATAAGTTGTACATGGGTTGTGGATGGATAATTATTATATGGTTGATGTATTCTCCAGAAGACCATAAACTGTTGGTGGATTTATGCAGCCAATAAGCATTATACAGATTCTGAGTAATCGGCTTGTATGGTTGGTGTATTCTCAAAAAGATCCTGAACCGTATGTGGATATATTAAGTCAGTAAACTATATATGGACCGTGGTCATTTATATGGCTGGTGTTTTCTCAGGAGAAAAATGAACCATAGGCAAATTTATATGGGTAATAAGCTCTGTATGGACGGTGGATGAGCATTATAGAGCTATACGATCATGTGCATAAGTAACTGATTTATGGTTGGTAATTTTTCTAGAATACCATGAACCATGTATAGCTGTATATGGATTGTTGAAAAATAAAATTTATATGGTTAGTGTATTCTCTGGGAGACCATGAACCATTTCAAATAACTGTATGGTTATTTGGTTATTTATTTCATTATATGGTTATTTACAGAGGACTTCCGTTGACATACCGGTAGAAAGATGTTTTTGCTTTTACTGTCTTCTACCATTGGTGTACCAGTAACAGGGTTATGTTCACTGAGGTATATTAGTACTACGTTCTGTTCGCTGTGGACTACTCTTGGTATATAGTAAAATGTGGACTACCATTGGACTACTATTAGTACACTGGTAAAATGATGTTTATACCGTTGACTAACTTTGTTAAAGTGGTAGAGAGATGTTTTCAATTCTGCTGTTGGTATGGCAGTAAATGGATTATGTTTACTGGACTATACTGTTTCTAAAGTGTATTCACAATAGACTATTGTTTATACTGGCAGCAGACTGGCTTCGTCAGTGGTATACTAGTAGAAAGTCGTGTTCTCGCTGGACTATCGCTGGTACTTTTAAAATCACTTGATTGTGAGAGACATGAGCAATTTGCAGTAATACGCATTCATCATAGATGACCACTCAGATGGTTGGGTCGAAGAAGATTTGGAGACAAAGTTCTTGGAAATACTGTAAGCTGGAATGAAGAGGTTTGGTATTTGAAATCCGTAACATATGTCCAGGTCGCACATACAGACCAACATACTATTGTACTCTCCTGTAGTGGTTATTTTTACCAGGTCCATAGACAAATTAAGATTTCAAATACCGAGTGATTTTTGCCTCGTTTGAAGAATCAGCGGAATTTTGATCCAGTTCAGTAATCACAGTGAACTTTTAGACCTCCCTTTTGATGATTTTTGTTATGGCTGACTGAAAATTACCTCGTGACTTGAGGAGTAATGTGCATGTATTGTGCATGCCTTTATATTGTCTGTTCCCATGCTTGAATGTGTAGATTTGTATGGATGCAAATGAAGGTGTATGGGTATGTTACCAAGTTTACTGGAAATGTTGAAGTGGGATAATATGAGTGGAACTTGGAAGAAGCTTTTCACAAGAAGGACACAAAGCTATGCGTGAGGACATTTGTGTAAATGTTGGTAATAGAGTGAGAATGCGTAAGAGAACGGGAAGGAAAGAGAAAGAGTTGGAAGGGAACTATTTAAGGAAATAGGATAAGCTATATTTATCTATTTATCTACCCTATTTAACTAGAGAGAAAGAGAAAAAAGAGACAGAGAAATCGCTGAGGCAAGGTATTTAACAGAATGAGAGAGAGAGCGAGAGAGACTTGAAAGAAATGCAGCACATGTGTAGATGCATGTATGCATGCGTGAGTGAGTGAGTGTGTGTGTGTGTGTGTGTGCGTGTGTGTGTGTGTGTGTGTGTGTGTGTGTGTGTGTGTGTGTGTGTGTAGCGACAGGACTACAGCAATACCCACAGTCTCCACGAGTCAAACTTTTGAACAAAATATTAATGTATCATTACAGTACATATACCGACACGTCTATAAAACACCAGTTATATTTTGGTCTGCTCGATTTGAACGACAACACTAACAAGAAGAACAAGTTACGTATATAACAGATGTAACAATTGGTGTAACGCCTCAAGACTCACAGTGCCAGTGCAGTAGCGTGGAGGTTGAAACCCTATCAAATGTTACTATCACTTGTTCTCTCCAGGATCACTGATCACCGTTGCTATTGTATGTTGCAATGGGTATCTTCTTTCGCTTTCCTATTTGGCAAACTGACCACTGGGAATGACTCTCAGGGCTTCAGTGTTCTGACTGCAGGTGATTATTTCTTGAACAATATTCTTGCTGACTTTTGCCACGGCTGAGGGTTCAGCTGAACTTCGATCCAGTTGAGTAATCACTGAGGCAGACTCTTAGTCTTCCTTCTGATGGCATTTTCTATGGCTGACTGACCAGCTGGATTTTGTTCTGGTTCATTGATCACTGCAAAACAGAAGAAGTAAAAATCATTATAAAGTAATATACGGACATTTAGAAATAAATTAATGTTAGGGGAGAGTTTTCAGCGTTTAGATAAGGTTGTATGTTTAGGATAAAGTTTCTTCATATACATGGCTGTTTTGTTTTATTAATAAGGTTTATATTTAAAAGCAGGATTCCAGTAGGTTTTCGTCACTCCCTGTTTTAACATCCAAAAGCTGAAAAGATAAAGTTGCGTCAGAGTGAATGTATATTAAGTGTAGTGGAATCATACGCTCGGTTTGTCAAGGAAGACTTTTCTGATCTCTTTGCTCTGCAGATGGTAGAACCATTGCTGCCGAGATTGGAAATGTGAGACATTCCGTCTTAAGTGGGTCACAGAAGGGTAGTGTCTGCATACGTGGGTAGTGTCACCGTCATTGTGTTGGATACAAATGGAACTGCACTGGCAGATTACCGCGTATTAGCAGCAACATATATTGGTTTCAAAATTTGGCACAATACCAGCAAGTTCTGGAGAGGTGGGTAAATCGATTACACCCCCCCCCCAGTGCTCACCTGGTACTTATTTTATCGGTCCCAAAAGAATGCAAGACAAAGTCGACCCCGACAGAATTTGAACTCAGAACATGAAGACGCACGAAATGCTGCTAAACATTTTGCCCGGCATGATAACGATTCTGCCAGCAGGCCGCCTTTACAGGAACATATATTAACTAATAAAAATGAGTTTGTAAATCGACACCTGGCGAGGTAGGTTCATACGTACCATTGTTTTTTATCACTGGATCGACGGTTTAGATCAGTGGTTCTCAACCATTTTTTACCTATGAACACTCTGTGATTCCTATTTTACTCGGATAGACCCTCATAGCCGTTTCATGTTTGAAATCTTTTATGCAAATGATCTTTTATTTAAAGGAAAGTAACAGGTTTCGTTGATCAGGAAACCCTCCTGTTGTCAACATCCAGTACAGTAGTATCTCGAGATGTGCAGGCGTCAACTGAGCCTACGACAACTGCACAACTTCTGTATAATGGCAGTAATGAGCAGATGTGGTCATCGTTTGCCAAGTTACAACCCGGAATCAAATGTAAACCAAGGTTGACCATTTGGCACTTAGAATGCTGCTAGACACTGCACTCTTGTAGCTGGACAGTATAGTTAGTGGAGTTACACACTCACAAACACACACACACACACACACACACACACACACACACACGTATGTGTCACATAACCGACACCTTGCCCAGTTTTCTCTCTCTCTCTT
>NC_068985.1:78131278-78134833 GCF_001194135.2 Octopus bimaculoides
TATATATATATAAAATTCATATATATATATATATATTTATATATATATGATACAAAGGATATATAAGCATGTATGCACACATATGTACATACTTACATCTACATATGTATACGTATGTATGCATATATACATATATATATATTTCTTTATTAATATATATATATATATATATTGTATTTCGAGATGGTCTATTTTTATCAAATACACACGCACTATATATATTGTTCTTCACTCGTTTATTACTGTTCTTATTCTAACTTATATCCGTTGTCCGGAAACTTTTCGTCACACATCTGTGACCTCTTCAGCGACATTTTCCGTCTTCTTGTGTGTGCTCTTACTCTGCTTATTCCATTCTGTTCTTCTATGATGTGTATCCTTATATGCGCATGCGTCTGTGTTAGTGTGTATATACATTAGTGTGTGTGTGTGTGTGTGTGACATTGTTCTTAGTAGCACTATGACCTTCCCCTCAACCGCGTCCCCTACTCCGTTGTCGCCCTTGAACCCGACTTTATGTATCGTTCTTATAACTCGTTGTGTTTGTGTGTTCACCCACGCTGCTACCATAGTGATAGATGTTGTAGTTGCCATTGTTGTTAGTCGTGTTGTTGATATTGTTGCAGACGTCTGTGAAGTTACCGCATGTGTGTTTGTGTGTGTATATAGGTTCGCTTCCTGTGTTGTTTGTATCTGTGCGCTTTACACAGTTTAAATTTTTTTTTATTTTAATGTCTCTAATTTTTTAATATTCATCATAGGTATGTGCATATATGTCTATTGTATGTGTATTACGCCGTTTGTTTCCGATTTTTTTTCTCATTTTCTGCTTTCAGCCTTTAGTCTTTAGTCGTTATGTTGTGTGGTGTTGTAGTGGGTGTTATTGTTCCATTCGTATTTTCTGTCGAGGTTTGGTCTGTGTATAGCTTCTGTGATCTAAGTGTCGTGTCAGTTCTATGCGTTGATAATACTTTGATCTCTATGTTATTGACTGAACCTCTATGTTCTGCTTCAGCATATTGGTAGAGCACTGACGAGCCTTTCTCTTCTTTGAGCTCTCGCCAGTGTTCCCCTATACACTCTCCTATGCTGCGTGCTGTCCTTCCACTCTAAGTAGTTGTTATGCTTATCCACGTTCCTCAGTACATCGTAAGCTATACATTATATTCCTAACCTTACAGTTAATTGTGGGTTCAACCTACATACAACACAGTTGTTATCCGTTCAAGGGGACATATCGACGGGATAAGTTCTACAGATCAGGAATTGTATGGTGGGGGACCAGGCGTTTCTACTACTTTAATCAGTAGATTGGACTTATCTAATGTTTTCTCTAAAAAGGTATGCTAGTTCGCCGCCAGGGGTAACATCAACGAACATGACACTCTGATATTTTTTGTTGTCATACCATGAGCTGAACGTATCTATCTTTTTACTAGTTCTTTCTGTGTTGTTCCAAGATTTACATTTGTATAGCGGGCAGATCCCCTTTACATCACTCTCTATGATGGCTTTGAACTTAGCCCTGACTCATCTGTACATTCTAATCCAGTCCCTTTGGTTGTAGCTAGGTGCCTTTTCAAAGCATTGCCTCTGTGTGTGCGTGCGTGTGTGCGTGCGTGTGTGCGTGCGTGCGTGTGTGTGTGTGTGTGTATCGGCATTTTGGTCTGTCTTTCTATAAATCTCTACACCGTTAACTCTCTCACTTTGTCTTTCTCTCATTCTTCTTATATCTCATTCATTCTATCTCAAGACAAGTAGTGAGTGAGCGGAGAAAAGTAGAAGGAGAATGAGGTAGATGAAGAGAAGAGGGAGATTGAGGAAGAGAAAGATGAAAAGAAAAGAAAGAAAGAAGAAGAAGAAGAAGAAGAAGAAGAAGAAGAAGAAGAAGAAGAAGAAGAAGAACAACAACAACAACAACAACAACAACAACAACAACAGAAAGAACGATAGCTGTGATTACTATCTTGGTTAGGAGGTACTACCAAGCAGAAAGTCTCACAAACAAATAGACAGGCACTCACAAGTATACTGGGGTACACACAAATTACATATAAAGTATTTATAGATATTATAAGCTCCATAGAAGCACTACAGAAAACAGGTTTAATGTGAATTGACATTTTTTTTTATATCGCTGTACGAAACGATCGTCTGCATGAATTAAAATTCTCTTATATTTTTAACACCTTCTCTTCTCTATTTTTATCAAAATTGTTAAGTTTTATGGGATTTCTTTCCATAAATTCACAACACACCATATACAAGTATTATTTCATATTCCCAATTTTACGCCAGTAAGCTACCATCAAAATATGACGCACCAACGGAAATCGAACTCACGATTACCTTAACCACTCATCCACACGCCTCCACACATAATATATATATATAAGCAAAGATGCAGAAACGACGTACTTCGAAGGGATTTAAAGGTAACGTAACCTAAAGATAGAGTAAGAAAATCCATGAATCAGGTACTCCAAATCAGTTGGAGGAACGTAGAGGGTCCGTGTGAGCATGCAGTAAATAGCAAAATCGAATAAACGAACATTAAAAAAATAACAAATAAGAGAACGAGCACACGGAACGTATTAGTTTGAATGTATTAGCTCAGTAAAATGAGAGGGTGTTTGACGTTTCGAACATAGTTCATCGTCGGAAAAGGAGTAGGGTAAAGGGAAAAGTCTAAAGAAGGACAATGTAACTATACACATGCTGTTGGTGATGTTTTTCCTTCTTTGAATTTTTTCCTTCTTTGAACTTTTTCCTTTTTTCCTTTCCGACGAAGATTTATACTCGAAACATCAAAATCTTTCTCATTTTACTAAGCGTCAAACTAATACATTCCACACTGTTCTATATTTAAGAGATGAGGAATTATGTACAGTATTTACACTATTTACATTTGACGGATATTTGTCCTCATCTTGTTTGTTGTTAACACAATGTTTCGGCTGATATACCCTCCAGCCTTAATCAGGTGTCTTGCTGAAATTTCGAACCTGGGTTCTCATTCCTAAGGTATTTTTCGATGTTATTATTATTATTATTATTATTATTATTATTATTATTATTATTATTATTATTATTATTATTATTATTATTATTATTATTATTATTCAGGTCACTGCCTGGAATCGAACTCGGAATCTTGGGGTTAGTAGCCCGTGGAATTTTAGGGCTTATAAATCTAATATTTTCCTATCCTTCCTTACTACCGGTTCCCATATGCTGTTCATATCTGCACTCGTTCTGCTTAGGAGGTTGTTGTGTCCTAGCATATGTGCTGCTTCTTTTAGTTTTCGTATTTTTCCATGTGCACGTCCTCTTGTTTGTAATTTTTTAAATGTTCGTTTATTGGATTTGACTCTACACATATATATATCTACATATATATACATATATACATAAATATATTCATACAGATACATATGTATGTATGTATGCATGCATGTATGTATAAATAGCGTATGAATGTTTATCACACGACTCAAGTTTCAATCTGCCGCCATCTTCAGGCGAGAATCCATTAGTGTGTTTGTGCGTGTGTGT
>NC_068985.1:78135700-78136470 GCF_001194135.2 Octopus bimaculoides
TATACATATATACATAAATATATTCATACAGATACATATGTATGTATGTATGTATGCATACGCACACACACACACACATGTACATATACAGAGAGGAGAGAGAGAGGGGAAGAGAGAGAGCAAAACAAATCAGGAGAGCTTCTTTAAAAATTATTTAGTAACGTCATTGTTCATTAACAGTGAAAAATAACCGTTACATAAAGAAAATTTTATAAACAAATCACATTATCAAATCTTCAGAGTTTGCATGACCCTCAATAGTAACCTTTAGGATCTATACTGGACTACGGACCGTGTTATTACGGTATCAATAGTTATAACTGTGCTACTTATAGTTAAAGAATTTGTTTATATAGGTAGTAGAAGGAAGACGAATATACTGATCATAATTGATAAAGAATTACTTCTGTCACCATTGCATCTACGAAAATAGGAAGAGATGGACTAATAGCTATTAGGTTTCAAAGATCTCAGCAAAATATTTATAATCTAACACTTACATTTGGCTGCCAAATTGCTAATTATTAATAATCTTTACGAACAGTCTAGCCAATAGACGCTCACAGGTACCAATATTCACAGAAGCATATACATTAACTAATACACACCGCTTCACATACTCGCATAGGTATACTAACACACCCGGCACGCACATATGCATACGCACACATACTTATGTATATACGCATATACAAGTACTCATTCATGTAGACTTGCATATACATGTATAAATGTGTGTGTGTGTGTGTGTGTGTGTGTGTGTGTGTGTG
>NC_068985.1:78136844-78138239 GCF_001194135.2 Octopus bimaculoides
GTTCAGTTTAGAGCGACTGACAAGTGTCCACCTTGTGATCGGAAAACAAAGAAAATATTTATAAAATCTGAATGTAATATGAATATTTAATGTTGGGATTGTACGTAATCTGTTAAGTAAAAAAAGTGAATGTTGGCCTGGAAGATGTACTTCATCTGTTGATCACGAACTGAACTGTTATAAAAACAAGCAGCTGCTCATTCAGAGACTTTTTTGGAGGGTGACGGTTAGACTGAGATGGTTAGAGGTGGCTACACCTTTTTCTGGAAGGGAAAAACCATAGGAAGAACGCGGGGAATATGACGTTGGTTTTGAAATTCGATCTGAAATCATCACGAAGTTGGAAGACTTTCGTATCCCTATAAATGACCGATTGATAACTCCTAATCTGCACTTGAGAGATGGGCGACTTGCTACACTGATAACTACCTGTGCTCCTACTCTGACCATTTCTGATGAAGATGAAACTATTTTCTGTGTCCGACTGGGAGCTGTACTCATGAAAATCCCAAAGTCAGACAAAAGTTGTTCTACGGGGATGATTTTAATTCCACGATTAGAACACATTGGCAAACAATAGAACTTTGTTGGATGTTTCGATGTTAGGGGAGATGACTAGTAATGATCACATGGTCATAGTGGTTTGCAATGAATATAGTCTTTACATTGCAATTCTTCACTTCATGCACAAAGGTGCTCACGCAACAACACGGATGCATCCGAGCTCTAAGTTTTGGCACTTGAAGGATTACATTATAATTCGCAAGCGTGATATCTATGACATTTGTAATGTCCAATCCTTTCATGGATCGCAGTGTTGGACAGACCAGTGTTTGCATTTTGGAACCACTCAACCACCAGCACACAAGCCACACCAACTACTGTCTAGTCTCATACAGTCTGGTATCACACAAAAATTCATCAACTTTTATGACTAAAGCTAACGCCAGAATATGAATACTAATTAACTATAACGCAAAAGTTTAATATTTCCTTAATGATATAAACTTATGTAAGACTGTTTCACCGCACCCGCATTTAGCATATAACAAAGAGGTATATCTTTTTTTGTGTCAATGATAATTTCCTTCATACAGTTCTATATTTGAAAGATGAGGAATTACGTACATTATTTACATTATTTAAATTTGACGGATATTTGTCCTCATCTTGTTTGTTGTTGACACAACGTTTCCAGCCTTCATCACGTATCTAGGAAAAATTTCGAACCTGGGTTCTCATTCCTAAGGTATTTTTCAATATTATTATTATTATTCAGGTCACTGCCCGGAATCGAACTCGGAATCTTGGAGTTAGTAGCCCGCGCTCTTAACCCCAAGATATATATATATATACAGAGAGAGAGAGAGAGAGAGAGAGAGAGAGAGAGAGAGA
>NC_068985.1:78138600-78138851 GCF_001194135.2 Octopus bimaculoides
AGAATTTGTATGTATGTAGCTAGTTTTGTGGAGCAAAAGCTATGAATGTTCGATGAGAGGAAACAACACTCTTGTAAACCAGTAGTGACAGTATGTTTCAATGAATCGTTGCTAATCAGTCACATGACCACTTTCTTTCCGATGTTGTGTGTGTGTGTGCATATATACACACATATGTATGTACACACATATGTATATATGTGTATGTATGTATGTATGTATGTATGTATGTATATCATTATTCAGTTTTA
>NC_068985.1:78138861-78139272 GCF_001194135.2 Octopus bimaculoides
GAGAAAGATGAAGATATTCATTGACACTTGATGTCGATACAGCAATGCCGATATGTACAAGGACCTTAAGAGTACCTTCTCTAATATTTGAATATTGGTTCATGTAGATGAAATGCAATTTCAAAGTGGAAGGATTAGGCATAAATGCTTAGTGTAGAATCTTATAGAGAAAATACTGTAGAGTGACGAGAGTGGAAGAAATGAGTGTTTCAAGTGATCTTGGGTAGAATTTGTATGTATGTAGCTAGTTTTGTGGAGCAAAAGCTATGAATGTTCGATGAGAGGAAACAACACTCTTGTAAACCAGTAGTGACAGCATGTTTCAATGAATCGTTGCTAATCAGTCACATGACCACTTTCTTTCCGATGTTGTGTGTGTGTGTGCATATATACACACATATGTATATATGT
>NC_068985.1:78139282-78144050 GCF_001194135.2 Octopus bimaculoides
TATGTATGTATGTATGTATGTATGTATGTATATCATTATTCAGTTTTATTTCATGATATCTTGCCAATAGAGAAAGAGCCGGTTTCTAACCTAGATCCAAGGCTCCTTCATTGGATTTTCAACGTCAACAGGGTATTTTTTTGCATATGTTTGTATTTTTGCATATGCGGTATTTGGAATCAGTGCATGTGCAAATTTGTGTTTTGTTTTATGTAATTATTCTCGTGCATATAGTTGCATGTCTAGGCATGCACACATATACTTGAATGATAAATTTCTGGACAGTTTTGCAAATTGTTACAGCTCCAGTGATGGCTTAAGTCTGTAATCTTGGAATCAGCTTTCTCCTCTCTGGTTTTGTGAAGCTTAATTTCTCGAGATTGGTACTTATACGGTGTGTTATATATCCCAGTGCCCCAATAATTACATGTATAAACCTGAACCTGTAATCTGTGAGTAACTAAGCGTGTAAGCGTGTGCATGTATCCGTGTGTGTATGAGTACGAAACGACAACACAGTATTTGTGCGTCTTGCTTAAACTTTGTAGAGGGGACAGTGGTTGATGAGGGCTAATGTATTTTCTAGTGTTAAGCAATGTGACCAGTGTTAAATGTGTTACATTGGAAAGAGAAATCATCAGAGATTGTGCATATCCAATACTTAACAGATAGAAATTGAGCATATACAAGCAGCATAGTCAAGGAAAGATACCAAACCAGATATGATCAAATGATAGCTCTTCAGATCTCGAGAGTAGCACTTATGATTTCAAAATCTGTTGCATGAGTTGGCACCGAATGGATTAAGGTCCCCAAGTGGGCCATAGGACCCAGTGGGTTTTAGACCTTTTCTTGGCTTTTTCAAAATTTAATGTATTTGAAGGCCACAGAGCATTTAATAGCTGTTAAGTCTTTATGAGTCACCAGTGATGATGGCCTTCGTGAAGTCATTTTCGCTTACGTAAATATTGCCAGTGATGGAAATGGAAAGAAAAATCAAGGATTTTTTATCTCAAATAAGATATAATACACATGTGGATTAGGGGCAAATATAAAAGAAGAAAAACACAAAAATCAAAAGAATGCTCTAGTTATTATTATTGTGTAAGGTAAGAAAGCAAATCTTTTGTAAGTGTGGCTCAACGAAATGTGTACGAGTTGTTAAGAGCGAGAGAGACTGGAGATAATGAAGGTAGCGAGCTAGTAAAATCGTTAGCACGTCTGACAAAATGTTTAGAGACATTTCTTCCGGTTTTTCATGCTGAGTACCCAAGGCCAACTTTGCTTTTCATCCTTTTGGGGGATCAATAGAATATGTACCAGTTGAGCACTGGAATCGATGTGATCGATTAGCCGCCTCCCATAAAATTCCAGGCCTTCTGCTTATAGTAGAAAGGAACTTAGTGAATATAGGTAAAGGTCTGCTTATAGTAGAAAGGAACTTAGTGAATATAGGTAAAGGTCGGTGGTAGACAGGGTCAAATAATATCTTCTGTTTGTGACTAGGACGTATCATTGTATGTTTCTATAGATTGGGGTATGTTCCTGTAGAGAGATAGCGATTAAGGAGTTTGGTGATTCTTACTGTAGAGATTCCTGCTGTGCGAGTTTGAGGTAGAGAATTTTAGAATCTGATAGTACTTTCCATTCCTCTTGTTCTCTTTGTATCTCAACGTCTGGAACTCTCTCAGTCTCTCTCTCCTTCTCTCTCTCTCTCTCTCTCTCTCTCTCTCTCTCTCTTTCCTTCTCTCTCTCTCTTCACTACTCTGAGACAAATACAACGAGACAATCCATACAGTGAAAACACCACTCCTCACTTGTTCCAGAAAGGCCAAGGTCGTTTCATTTGCAGAGAGGATGATGGCCTCAGGTTTGGGGATGCAAAAGGTCATTGTGTTTATTGACTATCTTCAAAAGGGCCAGGCCACCAATGGAGAGTACTATTCTAACATGCTGATGCAGTTACGAAAGGCTATCCAAAACCAAATGCCCAAGAAAATTGGCGAAAGGGATCTTGTTTCATGAGGACAATGCTTCAGTATACAAGTCCTTGGTTGCAACGGCTGCTGTGCATGACTGTGGCTTTGAAATGGTTGATCACCTTCCCTATTCTCCTGATTTGGTCCCATCTGACAATCACCTGTTCTCCAACATTAAAAAACACCTAGCTGGGAACTAGTAACGCAGAGATGACGTCATATTTTCAATAGGTGGAAAGCTTTTTCACCAATGTGATCCAAGCACTGCAACACCGATAGAAGTGTGTGGACCGCAAGAGACCATGTTGAAAAATAAACCTCATTTGGTCACATTCCATGAGAGTATCTTGGTCAGCCAATGAACTTTTCAGCCTACTCTCATAAAGTGTTGGAGTTCAACGACTTGTTATTAATTGAGCTCTTACTTACTGAGGATATATTTTTAATGTTTATATATCCATAAAATGAGTTAATGGTGAGAAAAATATTGAAAAACATCAATACATGTTAGTGACAAAGAAACGAGGAAGGTATCAAGTGGTCGTGAGATGTAATAGAAACAACAGCTAAATCCCCGTTAAATCGCACACTTTCTCGTCTGAAAATTATTTTGAAATTATAAACAGAAACAAATTGCAGATTTGGTTCGCTGCATTTTAAAACAAATTTCGAAGAAAAGCCGAAATTTTAGGATCTATGAACAGTGGGGTTTCGGGTTAATGAAAACATTTTTTAAAAATTTCACTATTGTTTTTAAATTACCTTTCCTTTTCTGTTTGAAAAAAAAAGAGTAAGTGGGAATTATAATGGTGATTGCTGATTTCAATTTTTTTTTTTTTTTTTTAACATTCTCTTGTTGTTTTTAAATGCGTAGTGCAGAAGTGGACAAAATCAGTACTGAGTGGGAGTTTGAAAAAATTCGTAATTAAAAAAAATGTTTTCTTAAAACGTCCCCCCCCCCCCATCATTTGCAAGGGTGAGGAGAGGAAAAACATTGCAAAAAATATCCGTCCAAACGGAGAAAATCCAACTTATGTGGATGTGCTATTCCGAAAGTCCACCAAGAAATTCTATTGCGAAAATTACCCGGCAACGACGGGATACTCAGGTAGTGTGTCTGTTTGTCTTCTCTTTCTCTTTTTAATTTAGAGTAGACCTTGACCGACCACCTACTCGGTAGCAAGGTTGTGAAAAAAGGTATCTTGATTTAACCATCATCCTTTAAATCATTAGGTCTTGCAGATCTTGTGTTCCCAGATATTGTGATCATTTGTAGCATATTCTCTCCACAAGATTCCAAGTTCAACCATACTTTGCTCTAAACGGGTATGTATGTGTGTATGTATGCATGTACGTACATATGTATGTATGTACGTATGTATACATGTATATATATCACTATTCAGTTTATTTCAAGTTTTCTTGCCAATAGAGAAAGAACCGGTTTCTAACCTAGATCCAAGATTCCTTCATTGGAATTTCAACATCAACAACGTATTTTTGTTTGTTTGTTTGTGTGTATGTATGTATGTATGTATGCATGTACTATGTACGTACGTACGTATATATGTATGTATCTATGTATGTAAGTATGTACGTACGTACGTATGTACGTATGTATGTATGTATGTATGTATGCATGTATGTATGTATGTATGTATGTATGCATGTGTGTATGTATGTATGTATGTATGTGCAGATTTGTATGTTTTATGCATGTATTCTCATGCATATCGCTACATATCTAGACATGTTCATATATATTCAAATGATAAACTTCTGGAAAGGTTTACAGATTTTTACAGTTCCAGTGATGGATTGGATCTGTAGTCTTCGAATTAGCTTTCTCCTTTCTGGTTGTATGTATGTATGTATGTATGTATGTATGTATGTTTGTATGTATGTAGGTATGTTACTTTCTATCATTACCTTTCACCGTCTTTCGCTTCTTCAATCTTCGTGCATCCTTCATTCTCTTGTTCACTTATACTCTATTTTAACATAAGTAAATACAAATGCAGTAGATTTGCATTGATACGATAGAGTGAGTTGGGAAAATTTAGATCAACTGAGATGAAGCAAGTCATTGGGTACTCCGTCTAGGATCCTTAAAATCTAACAGCAACTTGTAAAGGAGACAATTCCATTAATATCTGTTGGACAATGTAGATAATGCAAGTTGGATTGGATTGGGTCTTTCAATCGAACTGGTGAAAGCAGTGGATGTTTCAGTCTTATTGGACCTCCTCGACGTAACCTACTCTAATCAAATGGCAAAGCTACACACACACACATACACACACACACAAATGCGCGCGCAACACACACACACACATATATTTGGCACAGGCATGCCAGTGCGGTAAGAAACATGCTTCCCAACTGGGTTCAATACCACCTTGGGTAAGTGTCTTCTATTATAACCCCCAGTCGATCAAGGCTTCGTGAGTGGATTTGATACACGGAAGTATAAAGTAGTCCTTCGTATATACGTCCGGGGAGGTGACTGTCTATAAACTAGCGATTCGGTAAAAGATATTGTCAGAATAAGCACCAGGCTTTAAACAATTAAGCACCAGCGTCGATTTGTTTGACTAAAACATTTCATGGCGGTGCCCAGTATAACCGCAGACCAGTGAGTGAATCAAGTAACATCTATATATGTTTATACATACATGTATACGTATATATATAAATATATATATATATATATATATATATATATATGTATGTATGTATGTATGTATGTATGTATATATATATATATATATATATATATATATATATAT
>NC_068985.1:78144469-78146811 GCF_001194135.2 Octopus bimaculoides
GTAATGATGGCCTTCATGAAGTTTGGGTCGTAGTTTGCATAGTCTAGCATGTCTTGAGAGATTTCCTTGCGGAGTTGCTTCTGCTGCTTTGCTATTACCTTGGGGACGAATTTTGCTGACACTCTCCGCATGCACAGATACTCCGTTAAATTGGAATGCTCAGGTCTTGTGCTTATTCCCATTTCGTGAACAATTCCTGGATTGTTACACGAAGTCTTCTATGATTATTCACCACACTTCTCAATTGGTACACTCACTCACTTATATAGCCATATTTTTAATATTGGTTTCAAATTTTGGCACAAGTTCAGTATTTTTGTGGTGGGGTGAGGTGGGGGCGGGGAAAAGTCGATTACATCGGCTCCGGTGCTCAAGTGGTACTTATTTTTCCTGTAGTTTAGATAATAAAGTCCTTGCGCCTTTGATACCTACTCGACTCTGTTTATCATTTCTTGTAGTTCGGTTTTAGTCTTGGCAAGTAGAACGGTATCATCTGCATATCTGAGATTAGAAACATGCAAGCCATGTATTTTGATGCCAGTGTATCTGTTGAACAATCATGGAGGAAGAATGCGATTCTGACGAACTCCTTTCCTATTTTTGAAAATTTTCTGTGTTCACATTAGATATTCGAATACAGGACTCTTGCTGGATGTCTAGTTGCTTGATGAGGAATGCCTAAACTAGATATGATGCACCAAATGTGGCTATAGTTTGCACAACCGAAGGCCTTTCTGTAGTCAAGGACAGTTGTTAGCCTGCGTGCTCTTGTCTTTTCTAACTACAGGACTCTTGCTGGATGTCAAGTGCGATCGATCTTTGGCCGGTAGGCACTTATGATTGTGAAGTATGGACTCTGAACAAATTTGAAGAAAATATAATCAATGCATTTGAAATACGGGTGTACAGGAGAATGTTACGAATCTCTTGCAAGGGCCATCGAACAAATGAATGAGTGTTGTAACAAGTAGGTGAAAGACGACAACTCCTAGACATCGTGAAAAAACAAAAGCTTATCTATTATGGCCATATTCGAAGAAGCAGATGTTTGGAAAATGTTATGGGAGAATCCTGAACACCATCACATGACTGAAGGTGGACTAATCGATTACAGTAAGAGCTGAGTGAACTGTCAGGTGGAGAGTTGACGATGTTAGTTCGACCGTATTTCATTTGCTATATGTTTTATGTTCCCCACTGTGTTGCGTTGTCTGTCCATGCATCGTACCTTCTTTGTATGAGCCTGTGTGCTTAAAATAAAGAAATAGGCGTTAGTTCGACCGTGTTGGTTTACCATGTTAGTTCGATGTGTGTTGGTTTAACAGTCGATAGTTGAACGGTTAATACTGAGTATCGTAACTCTGTTTGAGTAGAACGGAGTGCGTTCTGTGCTAACATATATTTCTGCGATAGGCTATTTGTAGATAACCACAACCAACTATTTATTTGTGTAATACCGTTTTACACCAGACATGTATACCCACGCCATAACAGAAAACATTATCATGGAAGGAAGAGAAAAGGGTAGTAGATCAAAAGACATACAAAGAACGCAATGAATGGACAATATCACAAGCTGGTTCGACAAAAGTGACAAGGCTGCTGGAGAACTCGCGCTTAATCGGAGAAACTTTCTTTGTAGTGTCATTAAACTGCTACTGGCGGACGACATATGACGACGACGAATTGATAAAATGAAGACCACTCCAATCTGTATTTCTTTTTTTACGAAAATATTGATCGATTCATTTTAATGGATTTATCTTTTACTTGACTCCTTTAGATTTTAAATAACCTGGGAGGGAGTTTTTGCTTACTAGTTGCAAATAGATTAAAATTGTTCAGTAGATTAAAATTTTACGTATATTAAAACTTTACTCACTGTATCCCACCCTATTAAAAATAGGCGAAGATATGGATCTATTTTAAAACGGGGGCGCCAGTTTTCATTTATGTTTTATGTAGTGTTTTTGATACGGAAAGACTTTCAAACTTCGTATACTTATCTATTTTGTGTTATAGAACAGAAAAATATTTTTGTACTCGAATTTATTTCATGTAAAAAATTGTCTTATTTCGATAATTTCTACTAATCACTGACGTCTATTCAGTTGAAAACAGTTAGCGCTGTAACGGTGTATATCGTATTAATCCCCTAACCCTAACACTAACCCTAACTAGACTGTTAACCGTAACCGTAACCCTAACTCTAACCCTAAAACTAACCCTAACTCTAGAATCCGAACTCTAAAATTGTTACACACATAGATACGCACAGTGTAATTTATTATATAAACAATATATGCGTATAAATTACGATTAAACCGGATGAAATATGTCAC
>NC_068985.1:78147055-78150281 GCF_001194135.2 Octopus bimaculoides
GAAACATTCTACCAGTGTCCCAAGTTTCAAAGTGTTTCGTTAGTGTTTCGTTAAGAAAATACTGGCGCCCCCGTTTTAAAATAGATCCGAAGATATCACTGTTTGATTCAGACGCTCGGTTTGCAACCACGTGGTTTCGGGTTCATTAATTCTGCGCAGCACCTACTCTGCGCAGCCTCTCGGGTGTCTTCTATTATAACACCGGTCAACCAATGTTTTGTGAGTGGATTTTGTCGATAGAAGCTGTGGACGCCCGCCGTGTGTGTGTGTGTGTGCGTGTGTGTGTCTCTGTGTGTGTGTGTGTGTGTGTGCGTGCGCCTATATCTTTGTGTCTACATGTGTGTGTCTGTGTTTATCATACCCCGTAACCGCTTTACAACCAGTGTTGATTTGTTTACGTTCCCGTACATTGGTGGTCCAGCAACAATGACCAACAGAATAAGTGCAAGATTATTTTAAAAGAAATAAAAAACAAAACAAAACTGAGGTTGATTTGTTCGACAAAAACTGTTCAAGAGGATGCCCCAGCATGTCCGTAGTCCAATGACTGAAACAAGAGGACATAAAAGGAACGACAAAAGATTGTTCCTGTTGTGGTGGTTGCTGTGATGGTAAACAGAAGGTGGTACTTGCCACGGAGTTATTTTGATAGTAGAGGTGGGGTGGAATTCTTGCTGTAGTTGTTCAGTCCTTCAGGTCAGCCTTGAACCAAGCAGACATATGCCTGGAGACATTCTAGCCGTGACCATGCCATATTTTATATTCCGACACAATGTATATAAATGGCACTCCGTCAGTTACGACGACGAGGATTCCAGCTGATCCGATCAATGGAAGATCTTGTTCGTGAAATTAACGTGCAAGTGACTGAACACGCCAAAGACACGTACCTTTTAAGTAGTTCTCAGGGAGATTCAGCGTGACACAGAGTGTGACAAGGCTGGCCCTTTGAAATATAGGTACTTCGAATTTTTGTCAGCTGAGTAGACCGGAGCAACGTGAAATGAAGTGTTTTGCTCAACGACACAATGCGTCGCCGGGAATTGAACTCGCGACCTTCCAATCGTTTGCCGAATGCCCTAAACATTATACCAAGCACCTTCACACAGTGTATATATGGACTGCATAATCCAGTTGCAATAATGTTGTCGTTCTTGTTCTTGTTACAGTCAGTCCCGGTTCAAAGCTGAACCAGCAGACTTGTGATCAAAATCATTCCAACCGTGACCATTACAACTTTTTATGCCGACATAGTGTATCTATGATTATTATCCAATTGCAGTGTCGTTTGTTGGTGTTGTTGTTGTTGTTGTTGTTATTGTTGTTGCTATCGGTGTTGTTGTTTAACCCTATGCCGACCCTGAGGCCCGCTAGATTATGGCCTTCCAACAGCGACCGTCGCGACTTCTTTATTTCTGGAATAGCGTACTCCGAGCTACATTAAATAACGCGACTTCTTAAGATGGTAGAATATAACTTCAGAGAGATTTGACTGCTATTTCTCGCAGATCGAACAGCCACATGGACGATGGTAGGCCTCGTACACGGTGTCTGTAGTAGTAGTAGTAGTAGTAGTAGTAGTAGTAGTAGTAGTAGTAGTAGTAGTGGTGGTTTTTGGTAGTAATGGTGGTGGTGGTAGTGGTAGTAGTAGTAGTAGTAGTAGTTCTTGTTATTGTTTAACCTCAAGTCAACCTAAGCAAAGGAACTTATAAGACACTCTGGTCCTGATCACCCCATCGATTTTTTTTCCTTTCTTTCTGCTGTCATTGTATCTCTCTGTTCTTCCTTTATTTGAAGACAGTAAAGTGTGATTTGAGGGAGTCTTGGCTGCTATTTTTATTTCCACATTCAGTTACTGCGCGGAGGGTCTCCTCGCAGAAACGAAATCGTGATGTTGGTTGGTTAATTCCAGGTTAACTCTGGTTAGAGAGATCTTATGATAAAGGAAAAGTTCTAGCGATGACTATCTCGTCTGATTTTGTTACTGAAGGCACAGTGCATCTAGGAGTACATTAGCCAATATGTAGGTCCCGTTTTAAGATAGTACGATATGTGAATAGAGTGAGATGTAGCTATTATTTCCAGAGCGTTGAATAACCACATAGAGGGAAACCCGATTGGCGGTGCTGTTCTTGTTGGCACTCGTGAAACCACGTGGCCTAGTGGTTAGAGGC
Organism: Octopus bimaculoides; assembly: GCF_001194135.2. Taxonomy (NCBI): domain Eukaryota; kingdom Metazoa; phylum Mollusca; class Cephalopoda; order Octopoda; family Octopodidae; genus Octopus; species Octopus bimaculoides. The sequence continues at coordinate 78,149,230 of NC_068985.1, forward strand.
ATTCGACTCACGATCATGAGACCATGATTTCGATTCCTGTCTCCGGCGGTATGTCTTTTTTTTTTGTGTGTGTGTCCATTTTGAGCAAAGCACTTCGTTGCACGTTGATCCAGTCTGGTTGTCTGAAATGAATGCTAACCGAATGCTGGAGTGACCGTCTCTCTTTCCAGGTGCTACACCTTGGATATTTCGCTGAGTGGAAAGTTGGGAGGTGCCGAGACGACAGGATAGGGACCACTTTAATTAGCGAAGGCATGTTACACTCGACTCACTTGCCAGTGACGGCTGTGGATTTATATTTCTTCTTGTTGGTACTACTACTGTTGCTACTGTTGCTGGTGGTGGTGGTGGGGGGGGATGTTGATGGTGGTTGTGGTGGTGGTGGTCATGATGGTGGTGTTGTTTGCTTGTTTGTTTGTTGTTGCTGTTGTTGTACTCGAGCTATGCTGCTGTCGTTGAGGATGGTGAGGTTACTGTTGTTTTGATGTACTTGTTACTATTGTTGTTATTGTTGTTGTTATTCTCGTTGTTTACGTATCATTGTACACGATGCTGCTACTGCTGCTGCTGCTGCTGCTGCTGTTGTTGTTGTTGTTGTTGTCACTGCTGCTGCTGTTTTAGTTACGATTTAACCCTGATGTCCAGCCATCATCGAGCAGACCTATGATCACAGACGTTCCAAGCGTGATCATCCCGTCCCTTTCAGTGAGATATTTGGCTACTACTATTTGCTACCAGGTCGAATGGTCTCACAGAGGCTCACCACCACCACCACCACCACCTCGTTGATGTTGTTGTTGTTGTTGCTGCTGCCGCTGCTGCTGTTTTTGTTATTGTTTACTCCCGATGTTGTGGAGGCGCAATGGCCCAGTGGTTAGGGCAGCGGACTCGCGGTCATAGGATCGCGGTTTCGATTCCCAGACCGGGCGTTGTGAGTGTTTATTGAGCGAAAACACCTAAAGCTCCACGAGGCTCCGGCAGGGGATGGTGGCGAACCCTGCTGTACTCTTCCACCACAACTTTCTCTCACTCTTACTTCCTGTTTGTGTTGT
>NC_068985.1:78152851-78153411 GCF_001194135.2 Octopus bimaculoides
ATAAAACAATAACAACGCCGATACCGCCACCTCCAACAACAACGACCACCACCACCACCACAGCAGCGAACCCAACATAGGGAAACAAAGAAAAGATTAAAGCGAACGATATTCCTACCTTGTCAGTTCCAACATCTCCAAGACACCACGTTCCCTGCAACAGTGACAGGTAGAGTGTATCGGTGAAAGAGGAGCGGAGTGAGACAAACATATACACTCACGCACACTCACGCACAGCCACACGTACACACACACACACATACACACACAAACGCTCGCGCGCGCTCATACGCGCGCTTGCACACACATGCATACATGCACGCGCGCACCTACATATACACGTATTCATATTTATAGACACATTTACGCGGAAACACTTCTGTTCACACTCTCTACATATCGTTAGCTCTCTCTCTCTCTATCCCTCTCTCTCTCTCTATCCCTCTCTCTCTCTCTATCCCTCTCTCTCTCTCCTACTCTATCATCCCCTCATTCTTTTCTTTTGACATCAACCCCCCTTCTCTCTCTTTCTATCTCTCTCTCTCTCTCTCTCTCTCTCT
>NC_068985.1:78153421-78153858 GCF_001194135.2 Octopus bimaculoides
TATATATATATATATATATATATATATATATATATATATATATCCAGCTATTTATCTCTCTATCTCTCTTCGTCCTTTCGTCCATAATCTTTCTCTCTGTTGCTCTCTCACTCTCCGTACACAAGTGTACGCTCGTATGCATTTATGTATACATGCATGTATGTATGTATGCATTTATGTATACATGCATGTATGTATGTATGCATTTATGTATACATGTATGTATGTATGTATGTGTGTGTGTGTCAGTATGTGTGTGCGCGCGCGTGTATATGTAAATATACATATGATATGCATTGTCCTGTAACCATATGGTTCATATAGGCACGCGGATGACATATATAAATAAACACATATGAACGTATATCGGTGCGTGTGTGTGTATATATATATATATGTATATATATATATATATATATATACATATATACACACAC
>NC_068985.1:78155137-78156675 GCF_001194135.2 Octopus bimaculoides
ATATATATATATATATATATAAACAATATATGAGTATATGCATATATATGTACATGTATGTATATACGTTCATCTACATGTACATATAGATACATAACTGGGTACATGACGTGGTGAAAGAACGAGGACAAAATGGTAAACAAGGTGCAACAAACAAGCAGGCCACATAGAAACATCCCCTTCATCAGCTGCCACCATTAAAACTCCGGCGTTTCGAAGAATTATATATATATATATATATCACTTTACAGGGTGTATATATACAAAAGTATATAAACTAAAATCCATTGGATGAACATAGAACATCATATTTTACACATACAATTATATAATTACCACTCACATACATGTACATGCATACATACATATGCATTCACACACACACATACACACATTATATATAATATACATACATTATATATATGCACACATTATATATATAATATACATACATATGCATTCACACACACACGCATTGGCACTAATAAGTCTAGCCTTGGAACCAGGAGCCCGCTTCTTTGGGCTGTCTTTAGAGACGATAGCACACGTTTCCGTCACTCCGCCCACGCTTTCTTTATATTGATATTTCAATAGACAATGACCTGCAGTTCAAACATTTTATCGGTCGCATCTGTCGCACCAACCAGAGTGTGTCTGTACATGGTACTGCACTTATTTAATGTCGAACTTATGCAACATATGCACACTTACGCCCTTACACACACATCCGAACACATGTGCATATATATATATAATATATATATATATACTAATATGTGTGTGTGTGTGTGTTTGTGTGTATACATACATGCACGTGCACACGCACACGCACACACACACACACACACATACATATATATATATATATATATATAGAGAGAGAGAGAGAGAGAGAGAGAGAGAGACAGAGAGAGAGGCGCAGGAGTGGCTGTGTGGTAAGTAACTTGCTTATCACCTACATGGTTCTGGGTTCAGTTCCACTGCATGGCACCTTGGGCAAATGTCTTTTACTATAGCCTCGGGCCGACCAAAGCTTTGTGAGTGGATTTGGTAGACGGAAACTAAGAGAAGCTCGTCGTATATATATATATATATATGTATATATATGTGTGTGTGTGTGTGTGTGTGTAAGTATGTTTGTGTGTCTGTGTTTGTCCTCCCAACATGGCTTGACAACCGATGCTGGTGTGTTTACGTCCCCGTCACCAAGCGGTTCGACAAGAGGGAGCGATAGAATAAGTACTAGGCTTACAAAGAATAAGTCCTAAGGTGGATTTGCTCGACTTAAGGCAGTGCTCCAGCATGGCCGCAGTCAAATGACTGAAACAAATGAAAGAATAAAAGAAATAAAAATATGCCTATATGTAAATACATACATTTGTATATTTTTGTATGCATGTATACAAGTTTGTGTGTGTGTGTGTATGTGTGTGTGTTAAGTGATTATTATTACTATCATTATCATCATCATCATCATCATCATCATCATCGTCATTATTTAAAACAATTTACTCCTCGAAGAAACCTAGCACGTGAGG
>NC_068985.1:78157648-78158373 GCF_001194135.2 Octopus bimaculoides
TATATATATGAGGTCTAAACAATGAGTATCGGGACTGTTGCTATGGTGACGGAGCAAGTGTTCGCAGGTTGAAGCCAATTGGCGTATTTGACCTTGAAATGTGTCGCGCATACACATTAAGTTATAACGTTCTGGCTCACTTCCGTTATTTATTGCAGTACTTGTAGATAAAGTGTGTAGAGTGTGGTTGTCTCCAAAAAACAAGATAGGGTTTCACCTGCACAAGATCTCCTTGATCGTGTCAAGGAAGACGAAAGTTTTTTTAGAAAACGGTCACAACATGCGACGAACTGTAGGTCCATGCCTCTGAACACGAAACTATGTCTAAATAATCAAACCGGACGTAAAAGGAACCTGATTTCAAGATGTCGAGGAAATCCAAGAGAATGCGAATAGGCAGGTAGTTAGTTGCTCGTTATTCCTAGAAAGGGGTTCCAGGAATGCTTCCAGCAATGGAAACAACAGTGAATGAAGTGTGTGGCTTCCGGTTGGTTAAATGCCGAATTGATACGTGTTGTATAGTTTTCCCACTAAAGCTAGAGGGGAGCACTTCGGTCCCTTAATCACAACATATTAGACACAAGTTGTGTGTCGTTAACCAGCTGAGAAAGCTTTTTTCCTCGGGTTAAAAGGTAGTAACATAGTTCTGGATAGAACAGCCACCTGACGTTGGCAAATAAAGCTTACCCTATATACATTTATATATACATATATATATATATATA
>NC_068985.1:78158994-78162186 GCF_001194135.2 Octopus bimaculoides
AGTGAGTTTGGGCCGAATCAAATAAGATAGATAGATAGATAGATAGATAGATAGATAGATAGATAGATAGATAGATAGATAGATAGATAGATAGATAGATAGTAATGATTGCCTCATCTCGTCAGATGATAGCAGTATCACAGTCATCGCGATTGTTCTGGTTTATTTTCATCCTTACATTTGCGCGGGTATGAGTTTTCGAGCCACGCATCCATCGCCATAGGACTTTATAAAAATACCAAACTGATCAGAAAATTAAATGATAGTGAAACATTTATTTAAGTGACAAAAGCTTGTACAGCACTTTTGCCAATCTCTGAGTTGCCAGAGCAGGTTCCAGTGACAAACATTGCTAGATGGTTAGTACTATTTTTAGTTCTGTATGTCAGAGTATTTGTCTCCCAGAAAAGATGCCCTCCTCACAGCTTTGTCAAAGATGACAGGAGCCTTCTCTACCACTGAAAACCTATTTAACCCAAATCGGTCCAAATCTGAAGAGACCTAGAAGTAATGGTAATTAAAGGGTGATTCCATGCTCCCATAACTCTAGAACTGGTGTTTTAACTTTCCCTGACATATTCTGGTGTAGGTTGTAAGTTATGTTGCAGCACAATTACATTTATGAGTACACACACACACACACACACACACACACACACACATATTTATGTGTGTGTGTGTGTGTGTGTATCTGTGCTTGTCCCCTCACCATTGCTTTACAACCCCTCACCATTGCTTTACGTCCCTGAAATTTAGCTGTTCGGCAAAAGAGACCGGTAGAATAAGTACTAGGCTTACAAAGAATAAGTCCAGAGGTCGATTTCTTCGACAAAAGGCGGTGCTCCAGTATGACCACAGTCAAATGACTGAAACAAATAAAGGAATAAAAGAATAAAGTATAAATATATGTGTGTGCGTGTGTGTGTGTGTGTGTGTGTGTGTGTGTCTGTGTGTGTGTATGTGTGTGTGTGTGTATGAGAGAATTTACGAAAAACGCAACAGACGAGGACAGGTAATGTAAACAACAAAAGGATGTATTAGTTTAACGCTCGGGAATAGAGAAAGTCTTTGACGTTACGAGCTACGCTCTTCAACAGAAAGAATACGGAGAAAACAAGGAGAAAAACGAGAAAAAACATTGAATGTTTTGGTCAGCGATCTATCATGGCGACTGGTGTATGTATGTATGTATGTATGTATGTATGTATCTGGGAATCGGAGATGTGTTAGTTGCTCGCCCTTTAAGTTCACGCCACTTATCCAGTGAATGTCCGGATGACCATTTGCAGACATGCAGTAAAGAGTTTTGGAGAGATGGTATCTCCTTGCTTGACGCTCTTCCCAATCGGAACCCTTTCTACACCAACCTTTTTAAATCATCCGTGAAGCTCGATCCTCTATTGTCACAAATATTGGTAGCAGTACCACCTTTTCTGGTCCGTGAAACAGAAAATGCCCTCAAACTGATGAAAACAGACAAAACTCAGGGAAAAGATGGCATTACATCAGAGATGTTAAGATGCGAATGGAAAACGTGTGGAAAATCCTCGTTGTACACTTCAATCGCTAATTGAATGAGGGTAGAATACCCACACTGAAGAAGAACCAAATACCAAATACCAATCTACTTTATAAGATGGGTGATACAGAAGATTTATCACTCTATATGCTTCTTGTCACACCTGTATATACTGATTGCAAATGCTATAGTCACCAGACTATCGAAACACCTCGATGACCGACAACTGGGAAAGCAAGCAGGTTTCCGAATGTACTACAATACGATAGATCACTTTTTCAATCTAACACAGCTCATAAGAACGAGTGAATAGAACAAGTGAAGGTATACAAGCTTCGTCTGCCTATCGTTTTTGTTGATTACGGAAAGGCTTTTGACAGCATCAAGTTGAACGCAGTGTTGAAATCTCTGGAAATGCAATGTGTCCAAGTGCAATACATGAAACTGCTCAGAGATGCGAACTCTGGATGCACAACAGATATAGCTCTGCTACCATAATATATATATATATATATATATATATATATATATAGTATGTATGTGTATGTGTGTGTGTGTGTGTGTGTGTGTGTACGAGGTATTTATTCCAGGAGGCGACAAGTTCAAAAGAAGCTGTCCGACTACCGATTATGAATTAAATATTTTAGATAGATACACAGACAGACAGACAGACAGGCAGACAGACAGACAGACAGACAGACAAACAGACAGATAGATAGATAGATAGATAGATAGGTAGATAGATAGATAGATAGACATTTAATTAAGATACATGAACATACAAACACATGTATGTGCTTATGTACGTATCTATCTATTTATCTATATTTGTGTGTGTGTATGTGTGTGTGTCTGTGTGTGTGTGTGTGTCTGTGTGTGTGTGTGTCTGTGTGTGTGTGTGTGTGTGTGTGTCTGTGTGTGTCTGTGTGTGTTCGAGCGCACATGTGTGTGTGCGTGTGTGTGTCTGTGTGTGTTCGAGCGCACATGTGTGTTTGCGTGGGAGCGTGCAGGTGTTAGATTATGTTTACAGTCCAAAATATCTGGATTACTTTATCCAGATGTGTTTTGATAAAACGTTAACTAACGATTCGACAAATAATAATCGATAAAGAAAGTACAAGGGTCGATGTTACAGACAAAAATACTTGAAGGTGGTTCACCAGCGTGACCAATGTCCTGTTACTGAAACCAGTAAAAGAAGAGTTAAATATACAATTGCATAAGTTTGTGTTAGTGTGTGCATTTGTGTCTGTGTATGTTTGTATGTACATACACACATACGTACGTACGTACATACATACATACATACATACATACATACATACATACATACATACGTACGTACGTACATACATACATAAAAACATGCGTACATGCATACACACATAGGTACGTACGTAAATACACAGATATATACATACATAAAAACATAAATACATACATACGTATATATGAGTTTTTTGTTTTTGTTCATTTATCACCCAACGTGATACGTCTGCACCAGCGGATACTCCTGAACCAGTTTTTTTGTGTCCCACAAGAGGAGTCGATGCTAGATGTTTCGAAACAACTGTTGTAATTAATAATATATTCTCGTATATTCCATCTTCTGTCTTTCATCTGTTATTTACCTAACGATCACTCTGAAAGTGACCGTGCTTTATATGTATATA
>NC_068985.1:78163436-78163762 GCF_001194135.2 Octopus bimaculoides
AGAGAGAGAGAGGGAGAGACAGAGGGAGAGACAGAGAGAAAGAGAAAGCCAGACAGACACACACACACACACACACACACACGTACAGAGATACACATACACACAGACACACAGAGAGACAGAGACAGAGAAGTAGATATAGAGAGAGAGGGAGAGAGAGAGAGAGAGAGAAAATAGAACCATATGGTGAACAGGTTGCATCAAAACAGTTGTATTTTTGTATTATTCTGATGCATCATACATGCACATACGTTGCCATATGGTGGTCAATGTCGACAAACACTCGCATACAAACGCACAAACACATACATACATACATACATACA
>NC_068985.1:78166913-78167622 GCF_001194135.2 Octopus bimaculoides
GTATATATGTATATATATACATATATATATATATGCATATATATACATATGCGCATATATGTATCTATATATATATGTATATATGTGTATCGATATATAACCAGATTGAACTGAACTGTCTCAAGTGTAACTGCCCGAAATAGTAAGGACTTCTGGTAACTTGACTGAGGAAAGAAGCCCACGAATGACCCGTCTTTTTTTGCTTGTCCTTTTAATTGTTGTTTTTCCTATCCTCCTTTGTATCGTCTATCTGTCCGAATGTTTTATTATCCTCTATTGCGTTTTTGTTCCATTGAAAATTACAGAAAAACAAAAGACGAAGGCACGTGTATGAACAACAAGTAGTTGTATTAGTTTGACGCTCGGGAAAGGTAGAAAGTCTTTTACGTTTCGAGCCTGCGCTCTTCAACAGAAAGGTATAAGAGAAAATAAACAAAGAGAGAATAAAAAAAGCTTGTGCATTTAGCGATCAAGCATGGCGACAGGTTAGGAAAAAAATGGTTTGACAGGAGAGGTAGAAAGAAGGGGAGATAATAAAGTTTTGGTGATCCCAAAACGAATGTGCGCGTGCGTGTGTGTATGTGAGAATGTGTATGTGTGTGTGTGTGTGTGTGAATGGGGGCTAGTGACTTGGATGTGTATGGATATGTGCGTGTGTAAGTGTGTCTGTCTGTAATGTGTGGGTGTGTGGATGATGGTGTGTGAATAA
>NC_068985.1:78167720-78168877 GCF_001194135.2 Octopus bimaculoides
TGGGAATGTGGGGCGTGGGGTCGGTAGGGTTATGGATAGTGGGTGAGGATGTGGGTGTGGGGTAGGGGTAGGGTATGTGGGAGTTGTGTGGCGGGATTTCTTGTATAAGAATAATAGATTAATACTCTACAAAAGTATAAAGTGACCCATCAGATTAATGTAAATTTGTTTTCATTATAACTGAACATAAAAAACATACATACATACATACATACATACATACATACATAGGTGCAGGCGTGGCTGTGTAGTAAGAAGCTTACTTCCGTACCACATGCCCACGGGTTCAGTCCCATTGCGTAGGACCTTGGGGAAGTGTCTTCTACTATAGCTTCGAGCCGACCTAAGCCTTGTGAGTGGATTTGGCAGACTGAAACTGAAAGGAGCCCGTCGTATGTGTGTGTGTGTGTGTGTGTGTGTGTGTGTGTTTGTACCCCCACCAACCATCGCTTGACAACTGATGCTGGTTAGTTTACATCCCTGAAACTTAGCGGATCAGCTGAAAAGACAGAGAGAATAAGCACCAGGCTTACAAAGAATAAGTCCAGAGGTCGATTTCTTCGACTAATAGGCCGTGCTCCAGCATGGCACAGTCAAATGACTGAAACAAATGAAAGAATAAAAGTGAAAGACTACACACAAGTGCAAAACAAGGTGGAAAAAATAGAAACCGGAGTTCTAAAAGTAGAGTAATATACTTTTTTCAAAGCTGCAAAATTATCATAAGACTGCTACTCAGAGTTTCACATACTCGTTCGTCGGAAACGTGAAACTCTGAGTAACATTCTTGTGATAATTTTGCAGGTTTAATAAAAGTATATGTGTGAGTGTATGTGTGTTTGTATGTATGTATGTATGTATGTTTGTATGTATGTCGTGCTGATATCTTGAGTATTGAGGCGATGGTGCACAAGCACCGGTTACGTTGGACTGGACACCTTATTAGAATGAAGGATAGCAGGATTCCTAAGCAGATGCTCTATGGAGAACTTGTGAATGGAAGGAGACTCCGACAGAAACCAAGGCTGCGCTTTAAGGACTGTGTCAAGTCCTCATTAAAGGCCTGTGATATGCAGGACACTGACTGGGAGAACAATGCCTGTCATCGCCACAGATGGAGGAAGCAGGTTAAGGAGGGGATCAACACTTCTGAGAGA
>NC_068985.1:78169411-78169944 GCF_001194135.2 Octopus bimaculoides
ATGTATGTATGTATGTATGTATGTATGTATGTATGTATGCATCTGTGTGTGTATGTATGTATGTATGTATGTATGTATGTATGTATGTATGTATGTATGTATGTATATAGCGTCCTCAGATCGCTCCGCAAGTAACAAACCAATAGCTCTCAATGCATTTGCTGTACCGTTATTCATGCTCACATTTGAACTTTTCAGCTGGGCGCTAATTGAAATCCGGGTCATTAATGGACAAAATCTGGAAACTATTAACCGCTGCCAGAATTTCCTACATCGATAGTGATATTGATCACCTCTATACGAAACGAAAGAATAATGACAGAGGCATAACATCGATTCAAACAGTGTTTCTATGTTGAACCATATCTCTTCGCGATCTAGTAACCACCAAACGGCGAAATTAATCCATAGACATATCTATATATAACTTGACCAATCGACGTGATTTCTCCTTCCCCCACCCTCTCTCTCTCTCTCTCTCTCTCTCTCTCTCTCTCTCTCTCTTCACCTTTCCCCTCTCTCTCTCTCTCTCT
>NC_068985.1:78170573-78172432 GCF_001194135.2 Octopus bimaculoides
AAGTGTGTGTGTGTGTGTGTGTGTGTGTGTGTGTGCGTGCGTGCGTGTGTGTGTGTGTGTGTGTGTGAACATAGACTTGTACATGTGGCAAATAGCATCATGAAACTTAGAAAATAGATCCTTAAAAACTATTCCTTGACTGAGGATTAATAAATACCCGTTCCCCACTCCGTCCGTCTTCCCGCCCCTCTGCATATCTGTCTTTGTATTTCTCTTTCTCGCCATCTACCCACACAAACGCACACATATACTGAAGCGTATGCATAAGCACGCGCAAATAAACACCTGAGAGTAGGACACCTACTACCAACAGATCAGCAGAAAGTCATGTATGGCTATATTGTTAATAAGATTCAGAGTAACGGGAGTTTAGATCATCCGAACCGTCTATCTTGGATCAACAACCGTTACGTCATTTTTCACTTAAATAGTCATGCTTTGCACGCCAGGAAACGGAAATAACAACAAAAATACCTGGCACGACTTGGCTTTTCATCATTTTGTTGTTGACAAAAATGTACTTTTCCAAGGCAGCAGTTTGGCGGGGAAGTTAGAAAGTCGGGCAAATTGCCTTGTGGTATCTTTCTGGCTTTTTGCATTCAGAGAACAACGTCTGTGACAACACTGATGCCATACTGCATCGATACAAATCCCTTGAATAAATATTAATGTTGTAGGAATGGAAGACTTGCAAGCATGGGTAGCAGCCAGTCTTCCTCAAAAATTTCTTGTTCAAGCCAGCAACTATATGTGCAGATGCATGGTACTGTGGCTAACGGAAGCCCTATACATGTGTGCGCGCACACACACGAACACACACACACACAACGACGGGCTTCAACACCGTTTTCGTACACCATATTCACTCAAAAGTATAGGTCAGCTCGGGGCTATTTGCCCAAGATGCTACCGAACCAGGAACCACATTGTTGCTAAGCGACCTTCCTAACTACACAGTTGTTCTTCAAAATAATTTTTTATTGACTGTAAGGACACGTGACCTTGTACTTATAGTATCCTGCTCATAATCGTATATTCAAATCTGGAAGGGGCCTGCATGCTGTGTTCTAGAGCAAGGTACTTCATTTACCGTTACATCTGTCTCCTCTGCTATAACAAGTACCGGCCTGTCGTTGGGGCAGGCCTTCCTTTTTTCCAGCTGTTACATACTTGATATTACACTGGACCAAATTTGAGGGGCCCCATGATCGAACATATGCATACTCGCTCGCGAGTGACGACTATTTGTACTCTACTATTTATTGACTAAAGTATACAAGTGCCTTTTATAAATACGTTTTTTTTTGGGGGGGGGTTGCACAAAGTGCGCCAAAGTATATTTATTTCCTCCAAAGTGAATCGCAAGTAGAATAACTTTAGGAGGCATTGCTCTGTCGGGTCGATATAATATTAGTCAATATATACTGATTCAATAGTGTACAAGACTAATATACATTGTTTCCATTCAATATCTGTTTGTGTAACTATATACAATAGTTATTTTCTTTTAAGACTCGATGTCAATACTTATACAACGTCAGTGTACACCTGGACACACAGCTCGCTTACCGAACAGGTGCACATTGTGAGTGTAAATATATGTCTGCGTAAGCTTGTATATACATACATCCTCTACACACACACGCGCACGCACGCACACACACACACACACACACATATCCGTCCTGCAAACACCCATTGGTAAATCACAGAAGTCTCTCATTTCCTCTCTCCCTTACTCCTCCTCCTCCTCCTCCTGCACTTCCTCTCTCTCTTTCTCTCTCTTTCTCTCTATTCCTCTCTATCTTTCTCTCTCTTTCTCTCTCTCTCTCTCTCTCTCTCTCTCTCTCTCTCTCTCT
>NC_068985.1:78173076-78174269 GCF_001194135.2 Octopus bimaculoides
CATTTTGGCACAAGGTTAGCACTTTCGGGACGGGGTTGGGGAAGTCGATTACATCGACCCCATTACTCAGCTGGTATTTATTTTATTGAGAACGAAAGGATGAAAGGCAAAGTCTACCACGGCGAAATTTGAACTCAGAAAGTAAAGACGGACGAAATGCCGCTAAGCATTTTTATCCGGTGTACTAACGATTCTCTCAGCTCGCCGTGTGAAAACGAAGCGCCGCCAAACTGTTGTTAGGTTTCTCTAATTTATTTTAGACAGGACAGCTTTATTGATAGCTGTTCAGCACAATTGTTATATTCACCTCCTTTTTTTGCACTTGTCTCCACTTATTAGCCACGAATTCTTTGAGATAATAATGGTCTTGGAAAAGTTGCTTCAGACATCTCGAGGAGAATTAGTGTTCTGATTAGCGACTAGAACACTAGTTTTAAGTCAAAACTAGTCATCTGTTAGTGTGTTAAAAGAAAAGTAACAAATTAGTTTTCTATTAGTTTTGTTTGCCATAAAATTTTTTCATACTATGGTAACCGAAATAGATCCACCAATCAGTTAGGAGTATGAATATAATGGAGAGAAAAGAATGGTGGAATGGTAATATGATAAGCCTCGAACAAGAATGTCTGCAAATAGCTAATGATTTCTCTTCGCTCTCAGAGTACAAATTTTGCCGGAGCTGATTCGATCTTTCACTCGTCAGGTGCCAATGAAATAAGAGTCAAAGATAGACTGACAGTGGATTGACTGATTAACCTACTTTTCTATAACTAAGAACGCACGGTGTCAATATTTGAAATCATGTATTCTTGAAGAGTATCATTATATATGTGAGTGCATGTGTGTGTGTGTGTGTGTGTGTGCGGGCGCGCGTGTGGCGGGCGCGTGTGTGTGTGGCGGGCTGCAAACATATATATTACTTTTAATTGATTGAGAATTACGAAAGAGACTCGACAGGTGAAAATTCTGCGTATAGCACTTACAAAAATAACATTATTTACATTTGACGGATATTTGTCCTCATCTTGTTTGTTGTTAAAACAACGTTTCGGCTGATATACCCTCCAGCCTTCATCAGGTGTCTTGGGGAAATTTCGAACCTGGGTTCTCATTCCTAAAGTATTTTTCGATGTTATTATAATTATCATTACTATCCACGTCACTGCCTGAAATCGAACTGGGAATCTTGGGAT
>NC_068985.1:78174279-78177804 GCF_001194135.2 Octopus bimaculoides
GGCGCGCGTGTGGCGGGCGCGTGTGTGTGTGGCGGGCTGCAAACATATATATTACTTTTAATTGATTGAGAATTACGAAAGAGACTCGACAGGTGAAAATTCTGCGTATAGCACTTACAAAAATAACATTATTTACATTTGACGGATATTTGTCCTCATCTTGTTTGTTGTTAAAACAACGTTTCGGCTGATATACCCTCCAGCCTTCATCAGGTGTCTTGGGGAAATTTCGAACCTGGGTTCTCATTCCTAAAGTATTTTTCGATGTTATTATAATTATCATTACTATCCACGTCACTGCCTGAAATCGAACTGGGAATCTTGGGATTAGTAGCCCGCGCTCTTAACCACTACGCCATATGAGCGTGGGCAATTGTGGAGTGAATCTTAGGGCTTAAAAATCTAATATCTTCCTATCCTTCCTTAATATATGCTACTCATATCTGCACTCGGTCTGCTTAGGAGGTTGTTGTGTCCTAGTATATGTGCTGCTTCTTTCATTTTTCGTATTTTCCAGTGGTGTTCTCTGTCTATTATTTTTATTTCATCCCACAGGGGGAGGTGGTCTCCATGTTTCCATACATGATCAGTTATACCCGATTTATCAATATCTCCTCGAGTCACAGCTTTGCGGTGTTCGTCTACCCTTATCTTGAGGAGGCGGGATGTTTCGCCTTTGTATAACCTACCACAACTGCATGGAATGGAGTATACGCAGTCTTTGATCATATTCTCTTCTATTGGTGGTTTTACTCGAAGCAGATATTTGCGAAGATATTTCCACTGCCATAATATATCTCCCAGGGGAGATATATTATGGTAGTGGAATCGTATTTAACTGCTATTTCTAAATTTCGGTATGTGGTGAAGCAATTTTGCTGAACCCTAATTATAATTATGCTTATAATTATAAAATGTTTGTATAAGTATACCGATAATGATTCTTTTAACATACCGAACTACTTGGTGAAATTATTAGTTGTTAATTATTAATTTCACACTATATATATATATATATATATATGGGAGAATATACAAATAATAACAACAGACGAGGACAGGTGGTGTAAATAACAAAAGTATATATTAGTATGACGCTCGGGAATACGGAAAGTCTTTGACGTTTCGAGCTACGCTCTTCAACAGAAAGAATACGGAGACAAGGAGAAAAACACGGAGAAAAAAAATTGAATAGTGTTCAGTCAACGGTCAATCATAATGCACGCAGACATACACATAATACACACACACACACACATACACCACACACATATGTATGTTAATAACTTGTAGGGACGCGGTATTTCGTTATGCAATCGTAATATACTATAAAGTATATTAAACGTTTTTATAAGTCAAAACTGTGTTCTACTGTGTTAGCAATGCACTTTATATCAGTTGTTAAGGCTATCTCTACAGATATTCTATTGAAATTATTGTAGCCACCACTTACTTTTGTTCTGACGTTTCGTATCCGAGACCTCAGATGTAAACAATGAGATTGAAAGTGAGAAAAGGGTAATGGGCCTATATGCCCTATTTCGGGAGTTTTTGCTCCTTTGTCAGCACCCATCTAACTCCTTAATCATCCACGAACACATTGCTTAAATAGCCACTAAATACAGCGGTGTAACATAATTGGCAATACCAATTTTATATATTAAACACGTTCCTGGAAGCTGCTAATGACTTATAAAGACGTTTAATATACTTTATAGTATGTTATGGTTACATAACGAAATACTGCGTCCTGTACCAGTTTCCAGGAATATGTTTAATATGTAAAATTAATATATCCAATAACGTTACACCGCTGTATTTACTGTTTGTGGATGATTAAGGTGTTACATGGGTTCTGTGGAAGGAGCAAAATTTCCCTCAATATTGCATATACGCCTATTACCCTTTTTTTCATCGTCGATCTCATTGTTCGCTTACATATTATGTCTCGGATACGAAACGTCGTAATAAAAATCAATGCTGACTATAATTTCTAAAGAATACCTGTATAGATAACCCTAACAAATGATGTAAAGCACACTCCGAATACAGTAGAACACAGTATTGACTTATAAAAATGTTTTATATACATTATCTCAATAATACTAAAACTCTAGGGATGTTTGTGTCTAAGTGAAGTATCTCAGAAATAGTATATTTTATCTTAATTCTTTTACATATTTATTTTCATACTTACTTTTGGTAGTGCAGTACAAATTTTTGTGGCATTTGGCTCTCTATTTAAACGATTAAACACAATTTTTGTTTGTTATTTCTTGATGAAAAATAAAACATGGTTTCCGTGACGTCTACACACATACAGAATACTCACACATATAATGAATTCCATGGCGCGTCAATCAACACAAACACACCTCCGCTATCTGTGACATATACACACACGTAGTCTTCGCGCTCTCTAAGAAAAGTAAAAAAACGTCGACTTTTTGACGTACAAAATATTTTCATCATTTAGAAATATTTTTAACTGAATGTGATTTCAGCATCCGGAGTTCGTTAATTTCCGTAAAAAATTTTTATTTATTTACTTTTGTTTTAAAGTGAAAGAGAGGAGAAAATGAAAGATATATGTACGTGTATATGAAATGGACGTGTGTATGTGGAAGAGAGAGCGAGAGAGGAGGGAGAGAGGAAGAGAGAGAGAGTGAAGGGCTGTGTTGTCATGTATACGTACATCAATACATTATGCGTGTTTAGCTAAAAGGAAAAATTCTATCGTCACTGAATGTGACTGAGCGTACCGAAGCACCTATATTGCTAGAAATGAGAGTCAAAAACTCTTAATGCTGTAAGTCGGACAAACACGCTCTCACAGCTCGCACTATGGGCATTTCAGCCGCAACTAAATTCAAACCACTACAAACAGAGATGGCCTTGAAGTCGGCGATTTTAAACTAACGGAGACTGCGCTTGTATATCACCTGAGGCAACACAGCTAGATCTCATTATGCAAACAAACAGTTGCATAATCAAATACCTGTATTCTTGGAGAACTACGTTGCGTCGAAACAATTGTAGTGAATAATAAACAATTGTCCAAGCGTACTCTCTCTTCGTGGCTCCAATTTCTTCAATTTCATATTCACACACAGCGAATGCCCAAATTTAAGCATAGAATATAATAATAATAATAATAATAATAATAATAATAATAATAATAATAATAATACCAATACTACTGGGTAATTCGGAAGGTAGACGAGCTCTATACTGTAACGTGTTCCTAACGGAATACAACATATATATATATATATATATATATATAAAACGGAACAAGAACGTAACGGTCGACAATGAAAACATACGGACAAGGATGGACAGGAAAACCAGGACGGAACAATCGTGGCTTTCTATTCATCAGTCAAGCTTCCAACTATCACTACACTTTCGGCTTGTTACACTTGAGACTGTTCAAAATTGGTAGGCCCCAAAAATCTAAGCTAAGGGCATTAAAAAAACGAGTAAACGGAGAAAATGTTACTCGATTACAAATACAAACAACAA
>NC_068985.1:78178962-78179996 GCF_001194135.2 Octopus bimaculoides
GAGAGAGAGAGAGAGAGAGAGAGAGAGAGAGAGAGAGAGAGAGAGAGAGCACATATTTATGTTTATAAATATCATTGTGTATCTAAACTCAAAGTGATTCGATGGTGAAAATGGCATTGAAATTTACTCTTGAAATTTGCATTCAGTCAACCGAGAATGATTTCCATTTCAGCTTCCGGACGTTTGTCCTATATTTTCATAGTTGAATACTGGATATAGCTGTCCAATGTCTAGGTTTTGACATCAGACGACGAGAAGTTGTGTGTAGGTGTAAATGTGCAGAATGTCGTCTAGCGACATCGTTCTTACTTGGGATAATCCATAAATTACAATGTAACATCAAACAGCATCAAGATGGATGGAGAATTAATAAAAAAACAATCTGGTCACTCGTCTTGCTAGGTATAGCAGTTAAATTTCCCTCAGAGCACACCCTACTGTGTTAAGAAAGGATGAATAACTTGCATAATGTAATCGTAGATGGATCATCAGAAAAAAAATGTCGTAGATGGAAAATCTATTATTAAAAGCCTGCTCAAACGTTTGTCACCATAACAACAATAACAAACGGACGCTGTATACTTGGATAATTCGGACATTTCTGGTACAGTTTTACTAGTTCAGATAATTCTTAAATGTAAACTCGAAAAAACTCCAAAAGAATATCTGTTTCACATAATTTACATAATTTTCAAAATGGCACTGTACATATATATATGTGGAGGCGCGTGGCTTAGTGGTTAGGGTGTTAGCACCACGATCGTAAGATCATGGTTTCGATTCCTGGACCGGGCGACGCGTTGTGTTCTTGAGCAAAACACTTAATTTCATGTTGCTCCAGTCCACTCAGCTGGCAAAAATGAGTAACACTGCGATGGACTGGCGTCCCGTCCAGCTGGGGAACACATACGCCATTAAAACCGCCCATGAGCCTGGCTAGGCTTTAAAAGGGCGCATTTATTATTTTATTACATATATATATGTGGAGGCGCGTGGCTTAGTGGTTAGGGTGTTAGCACCACGATCGTAAGATC
>NC_068985.1:78180444-78182496 GCF_001194135.2 Octopus bimaculoides
TATATATATATATATATATATATATATATATATATCGAGTGGGCGCTGAAAAGTTTAATGCTTTAACGGTGTCGCGAAAAGACCTAACCTACCGAGTTCTTTTACAGAGCTTAGTAAAACTGAAGGACCGCTGCAATAAGCGTGTGAATCTGAGAGGGGAATATGATGCATAAAATCATTAACTGATCATCCTGTATTTTCTTTTACCCAAAGCCAAGAACTTTTCTGCACTCCATAATGGTATTTATATAAGCTTACAGTGATCACCGTGCAATGACTAAGGGAAATAGTCTAATAATGGGGCATATAAGCCCTCGACAGAAAAATGTAGGCTTTCCTATCAGGTGGTGGCAGCTGAGGCGGTCAAGTATGACGATGATAGTAAGGGATGGGAAAGACAGTGGTTGAAAACAATCAACAGAAAGCGTGAATGAGAAAGAAAGAAGTTAGACAGAAAAAAATTGTACTGACCCTTGAATGGGAAGACAAAAAATGTTGTTTATCATGAAGCTTTGTAATAAGTTCCAAGTCGACAAATTAGATCATTGTTTTGACGAAAATTGTTCATTGCTTGAAAAATATTGGTCAAGTTTAATAAAATTCAATATGCACTCAATGCATGAAGTGACATTATTGGGCTCAAGGCCCAGTGGAGAGCCCTCCACAAGAGCTAGCTAATAAGCTGCCCGATAAGGCGTGTTTTAAGCTGGTACATATATAATGTATATATGCATGTATGTAGGTATGTGTCTGGAGGTGTTTTTGTGTCTGTGTTTGCCCCTCACTACCGCCTGACGACCGATGGTAGTGTGTTTACATCCCCGTAAGCTAGCGATTCGACAAAAGTGACAGATAGAATAAGTACTAGGCTTGAAAAAATAAGTCCTGAGGTTGATTCATTCGACTAAAACCCTTCAAGGCGGTGCTCCAGCGTGGCCGTAGTCATATGAATGAAACAAGTAAGAGGGATGTATATCTATATACGGATACGTATATCTATCAATATATATATGTGTGTGTGTGTGTGTGTGTGTGTATGCATGTATGTTTGTGTGTGTGTATATATATACACACATATGCATATATTGGGTCATCCCATAAGTAAAGCGGTTCTTTATACTTACTTTTCAAAATTAAGATAAAGTTCTTTATAATCCAAAATCTACTCTCCTTCATTTTCTACAATGTTCTTCCATCTATGTGATAGACTTGCAAGGCCCCTCTTCCAAAATTCACTTCTCCGTGACGAAAGATACTTCTCTAGTACTGTTCTCACCTCCTCTACAGAATTCATATTCTTTGCATCCAAATTATTTCGAAGACTCCGGAATAAATGATAATGAGATGGGGCAATGTTCAGCGAATATGGTGGTTAGGGGCATCGTTTCCTATTCAAACTGCTCCAGCCTTTGGAATGTCATCTTCGCGCTATGTGACCGAGCATTATCATGATAGAAGAAGTGAATACCATTACAAAAAATATTTTGGGGCCTATTTGAAAAATATTTTGAAGAGAAATGACTTTTAAAATACGGTATTTCTTGAAAGACCCATTCGTAACTTCGCTGTGAAATAATTATTTTCTATAGGTTTTTTTTTTACTGCATTCAACGTATCTCACCTCCAAACGTAGCAGCCATTTGAGATAAAGGACCCGAAATATCTGTTACATTTTAGCAGGGCGTGCAAGAAATAGCAGCTAAACTTTTTTCTTTTCTGGGGAAAGGAGCCATTTACGCGTGATTACGATGTCACATTCGTTGAAAGCATGCAAAATAACCTGGAAAAGACAAAGAAAACCCACGAAACAAAGCTCCATTGGAGGGAAACTCAGACTTTCCCGGTGACCGGTCATGGATAGTCTAGTATATGCATATAAACGTGCGTATGAGTGTAGATTTCATAGCGTCTTTAAGTAATACAGACATGCGATGGTGACTATACTGAAGTACCGCTAAATTAATATATATATTTTATAAACGTGTGTGTGTATGTATGTGTGTGCGTATGTGTGTGTTTCTGTGTGTGTGTGTGTGTGTGTGTGTGTATGTG
>NC_068985.1:78182956-78184293 GCF_001194135.2 Octopus bimaculoides
CGTCGTATATGTGTGTATGTATGTGTACATATATATGTGTGTGTGTGTGTGTGTGTGTGTGTGTGTGTGTGTGTATTATGTATGTACATATGTGTGTGTATGTTTGTGTGTGTATGTACGTATGTACGTATGTGTGTGTTTTTGTTTTGATTTTTCTCCAACGACCGCTTGAAAAGCGGTGTTGGTGTGTTTACGTCCCCATAACGTAGCATTAAAATATTTTTAAAGGTTTTAAAGGCTTTTGAAACATTACTTTGAGGATCCGTTTTAAACATGGATTTCTCTTAACCCGAAGAGCTAGCTTAATTAAAGAATGTATATACATTAATTAAAACCTGTATACATGTATATATTAATGCTGACATGTAAGTAATTTATAACTTATTATAAAATAAAATAAAATAAATTATCTATACATGTTTATTAAGCTGCGACACAATTGTCGTTAAGTATTTTCAATAATAAAACAAATTTTATCTTAGTATATTTCTCTCGTTATTTATAATCTTATACGTATATGTATGTATGCATGTATGTATGTACATACGTGTGTGCGTGTATATATATATGTATGCGCGCATATGTGTGTGTGTGTGTATATGTGTGTGTATGCGTGCGCGTGTGTGTATGTGTATGTGTATGGGACGGCTATACTTACAATCCATCTTCTGATGTTGCTTTTGTTGGATATGTATTTATCAATTAAATTCTTTTTCTTTTTTTTTCTTTTTCTCAAGAAAAATATCACCGTACTCCGTAAATGCTTTAATTAACCCCACAATACAAATACCTATTATGTACCCTCCTCGCTTTCTAGCATTGGTTTTTCGTCTAAAATTACATCCTCAATACAAACTTAAGGAAGTGGGTAGGTAAAACAGAGCCGAAGTTGCACGGCAGCCAGTTGATGGAGGAATTCACCTATACACTAACTGAAATTTTGATATTAATGTATGACAATTTATGTATTTAAAATATATCCAGATGGATATGTTCTGGGCACACTAATCAGGCAATCTTAGAGATTAAAACGTTACTTTCATATTGATCATACTGCATTTAGTATTATCTTCTGTGGTAAGCGGTCTATTTTTTATTTCTTTCTTAAGTCGTGCCTGTGACCAGCATGTTAATCATAGTCTTGAAATACTTTGCGTTATTGCTGATTTTTCTTGGTGATATATATATATATATATATATATATATAAATCCAATTTCTTGGGAACAAAACTATGAAATTCTTCATGCTTTCTTCTTTCATTGAAGCTAAGATAAATATATTTTACTTTTTTAAAAAAAGTTATTTAGCTCTAAACTTGATTAGTGACGTTACTTAC
>NC_068985.1:78185056-78186235 GCF_001194135.2 Octopus bimaculoides
AATTTATTGAGCATTAATGGAAACGGCTGTAAGAAGCGAAGATGACCAATTTGTCAATAATAATTAATTGTTGTTAGCTTCTTAATCTCCATTTTCTTTTCGTCTTTTTACTATATATATATATATATATATATATATATATATATAAATTAGAGAGATACAATTGACCATCCAATAATTTATTTATATTATAATATAACATAATATATTATGAATATAATATAACTTTAAAAAATCATTAAAAAAGCAAATAAGCCAACAATTTGTTTTGACTTATATACATTTTTTTTATATACAAACAATTCAATTCACTTATATAAGTCTCATATAAAATCAACATATAATCTTATATGTTGATTAAACTGTTTATTTTATAACAGACACTTATGACATACTATGTCATATCAACAATTAAGATTACAAATTTAAGGGACATCTAGCAATCGGAGAAGGGACAAAATCTTGAAAAACGTTTATACCAGTGATCATGTATGTATGGGAGTATATGTATATACAAATGTGCATGCATGTATGTAAGTGTGGGTGGGTATATATATATGTGTCTGCCCTCCTCACATATAGTAACAGTGACTGTTGACTCTTGGTATGCATGTACAGCCATCTATGTATGCGCATCTGAACACATATATAGGTACTCATGTGTTTTTGTTTTTGTATTCATGTATATCTGTATATGGTAATGTATAC
This sequence comes from Octopus bimaculoides, assembly GCF_001194135.2. NCBI lineage: Eukaryota > Metazoa > Mollusca > Cephalopoda > Octopoda > Octopodidae > Octopus > Octopus bimaculoides. The sequence goes on from NC_068985.1 coordinate 78,185,765, forward strand.
ATGCATATGCATGTATATATGAGTTTTTATGACTCTTTATATGGCTTTTTATATGTTTTTTGTATGTTTTTTTATATGCCTTTATATTTTTATATTTTTATTTTTATATTTGTATTTGAATTTTACAAAATTCAATTCATGAATTTTGTAAATCTCTGAAGAGGCCTAGTGAATCATGCATGTACCCCCATTGCATCATTTTCCTCTACCAATTACCCCAGCGTACTAGAGCTATATAGATAGAATGGGGCATGCCAACACTAGGCCGAAACAGCTGTAAGATTTTGTCCCTTCTCCGATCGCTAGATGTCCTTTAAATTTGTAATCTTAATTGTTGATATGACATAGTATGTCATAAGTGTCTGTATATTGTCTTTATTGTCATTTTGGTTATAAAATAAACAGATTAATCAACAGAGTACAGTGTATGCAAATTGATGGGTACCTCATATTCCCCTCCATTTTCTTATT
>NC_068985.1:78193252-78198445 GCF_001194135.2 Octopus bimaculoides
TATATATATAATGTAGTGAGTTAGTGCAGTTTTGCTTACATCAGGTACTGAACACGGCATATAAGTTAATAAACTGCAGCGGTAACTTTTCCCCTTTGTTCATGTTTTATCACCTAGGCTAGGCATGGGCGAGCAACCTTTTTCGCGAAGCAGGCCTCATGAGACACGGCTCATCATCAGGCAGGCTGTATTACTAAAAAGACAAGTCGAGATAATTTTTCGTTCGCAATTCAGAATGTCCCGCGGGCCGCACTTTGCTCATCACTGACCTAGACCATATCAGAGATGTAATGGATTTTATTTACAATAAATTCCGTATTGAGTACATGAAAGGTAATTTCCCACGCGTTTTACACAAAATAGATAGTATTACATCGGATACTTCCAAGTCCAATTTCTTGTGTGTGTGTGTGTATGTGTATGTGACAGAGAGGGAGAGAGAGTATTAGGTAAGTGAGTTAATTTTCAAACAAAGCTAATTTAGTGTCCAAAATTAAAATGAAAAGTATCAAGTTCCAAACGATTAATTATTTAAAACTGAGAAACACTAAAAATACGTGGGAATATAATTAAAGTAATATAATATCTATCTTCGATATCCAGTCTCCAAACGCCATGCTGTTTCTGCCGGCCTAGAGTACATCAGTGTATGGTGATCTGATATCTCCATTATCGGAGGTTGTAAAAGGCTTTGTAAGATGTGCGGAGTTGTTCGTATACAGCACAAATAGTCGATAGTGTTGGAGAAGAGTCGGTAAAAACTACACGCTTATCAATTAACAAAGAAATAACATTGTTGCAATAGTGCTCGGGCTAGGACAAATGATCAAGCTCTATTTGATGTATCTTTCCATTTTTCTATTTTGTATTTTTTTATCGTGTTCTTCCGCTAAAATCACCTTGTATGAACGAATAATTCTCACATGTATTACGAAATGTATATTCATTTAAAGGTCGATAATCGCACATTTTCGTGAGTTCGTTATGGCTACATTTATGGATACATTGGCTCGTAAACCTGATGTTTTCTCTCTCTTGGTTTTCTATCGTTACCATAAGTGACCTGTACTCATCGAAACTGACTTACGGCTTAACTCTCAAAATTTTTCATTTGATTTATTATTCGATAAAGGAAGCAAGTATACCTTTGTTCTTCGTATGCATCGCAGAGTTTGATGCCATTAACGATTTAACTACTGGAAGAACATGCACAAGAGAGGATTTTCCGAAGATTGATGCCATGAGAAAGGAGTAGTGACAGGTATGGAGTAGTAAATTCGGAATATTTTTAATGTCTTATGATAGCAGATTTCATTGCACATTCGCTCCTCTCTTTTCCTTTTCAGGAGTTATTACGAAGGGCTTTAGTACTCGGAACTGGCTTGTATATAACCCACCTAATTTTTTTCATTGAATTATCATGGATAAAAAGGCTGCACTTTTCTGTAACCGGTGGGATTGCTGTCATTAATTTATCGTCTACTATTATAGTCTCCAGTGTGCTGTACGTTTGTGGGTACGGGTTCTTCATTGTATTTATTGTTTACTCGTCGGGTTTACATCAATGTTAGTGGTTGCTTGTGTTGAGATTTGAAGTCGATGTTAGTAAATTAACAATCTTCATGTTTATATTTTAACTATTTTAACTTTTAAATTTCATTCTTTGAAATGATAATTAGTTCTTTTTTCTGTTAGTAAATAAGATATCAATTCATACTGTGAGACTTGAAATGTTCCCTACTGTAATTTCCTTTGCTAGATCTTCTATTTTTTAATGTGTGTAGGATATATAATCCGACCAAATTCGAAATCTCTGTTCCGTTACAGTTACTCATGGATACACCAAAAAGTTCTTTTCTGTGTTTCTCAACCTAAACGATATACTTTTCTACTCTAGGCACAAGGCCCGAAATTTTGGTAAAGAGGGCCAGCCGATTAACTGGTACTTAATTTATCGACCCCGAAAGGATGAAAGGCAAAGTCGACCTCGGTGGAATTTGAACTCAGAGCGTAAAGACAGACGAAATACCGCTAAGCATTTCGCCCGGCGTGCTAACGTTTCTGCTAGGTCACCGCCTTTAAAATGGACAATATTGACATCGCTGTCGGTTATGGGGGTGTATGATTTCTTCAAATTCTAAAACTCTCAGAAGAAGACCTTTAGAAATGGATAGTTAACATTCTACGATTTTCAGTTTGAATTCATTTTCATTAAATGACATGAATCAAAAAACAACATAGGCACAGGCGTAGCTGTGTGGTAAGAAGCTTGTTTACCAACCACATGGCTCCAGTTTCAGTCCCACTCCATGATACCTTAGGCAGGTGTCTTCTACTATAGCCTCGGGCCGACCAAAACCTTGTGAGTGGATTTCGTAGACGGAAACTGAAAGAAGCCCGTCGTATACATATGTGTGTGTGTATGTCTTTGTGTATGTGTTTGTCCGCCCGTCTCCGCTTGACAACCGGTGTTGGTGTGTTTGCGTCCCGTAACTTAGTGGTTCTGCGAAAGATTATGATAGAAGTACCAGGCTCAAGAAATAAGTCCTGGGGTCGATTTCTTCGACCAAAACCCTTGAAGGTGATGCTGTAACATGGCCGCAATCAAAAGGCTGAAACAGATAAAATAATAAAAGAACAATATAATATTTCCACTTTGTTCTGTTTATATTCGTGCTATCATCGTATCTAAAATGTATTGGTCGACTAATCTCATTTCACTCAATGCTGAGTTGATGACGCCTGTGTTAGATTAAAATTGTATGTGATCCTTTGATGTTGTGTAAGAAACTGTTACATGATCTGAGGCATTCTATTCCGTACATTACATTTAAATGAGTTGCCAAAGCATTTGTTTCGTTATATATCATCTTGCATGTCTTTTGGCTTGTTTGCTTATGAGATTTTGTTATATTGTTCAGTAGTAGTGTGTCACACTGTATGTATCTCACAGTCTGACAGTGGTTCTTAACCTTATTTTTACCTATGGATCCCTTTGGTTGCTATTTTACTCAGGGGGTAGGAACCCTCATGGCCATTCGATGTCTAAAAACTCCTATTATATCTTGAATGTTTGAATTTATCGGTATGTACTTATATATTCCTTTCATTTTTTAAAGAGTGGTATATTCTTCTTCAAAATATTTTCAAAGTTAGTGATGTAAATTATTAAATTTTACGTTTTTATTGATTGAATTAAGTGCAACTCTAATTTTTCTAGTGCTTTATTTTGAGGAAGATTCTTGTCGGTTTTAAGAAGAAGAATATTTTTTATTCATTTTTCTTAATACATTCTCAGTTTTCTGTCATATGTTTAGTATAGACTTGTTACTTTTTTTATGCTACGGTGATATTAGACATTTGTCCACGGTTTTAAATTGCAAACTGGTTAAATCTCAAGCTGTCACAAAGAGTATAGAGAGATTCAAGAAGCTAAAATTGAGAGAAATGCCATTGTCTCCTTTTCAGGTGTTCTGCTTTTGTTCTATACATTTTCATCGTGTCTTATTTATTTATTTATTTATTTATTTATTTATTACTATTAGAACAATAAGATCTTAATGCCAACTTGGTTTTGGGTTTTTCCTTTTTCCATTACGGATCAGCAATTGTCATTTGAACAGATCGAGAAAACGTGTACTACGAATAATGGCATAACACATTAATCGAATAAAAATCATTATAATCTACAGCTTGTATCAAGTAACTTTTCACCTTTTCCTTATGACGACAATCGATCTTCCCATCAAACCGAATTTTCATTTAACCAAGTTGGTCTACACAAAGAGGGGACGTTACAGAAACAGACAAGGGGTTGGGGAACGAACGATTAACAACATAAAGTTAGACATACAATTAAAAATAAATGAAAAATATGAAAATCGAGTGGATTAAAAGAGAATGGATTGAGGGACGCGGTCAACCCCACAAACCACGTACCAACAATGAAGATCGGGCTTTTTTCCTTTTGTTCTCACTCAAGTAGGTCCATTCACTGATCTTCCCATCAAAACCAACGATGGTCGAATTTTCTTTGGCTTTTTTTTCTTTTTTTTTTTTTTTTTTTGCTTATCTTCTGTCTCTTTTATTTCTTTCTGTCATTAATCTGCTGCCATGCTAGAGTACTGCCTTGAAGAATTTTAGTCGAACTAATCGACCCCAGTATTTATTTTCTTTTTTAAGCTCGGTACTTCTTTTATCACTCTGTTTTATCGAACCGCTTTGTTATGGGGCGTAAACACAACAACACTAGTTGACAAATAGTGACGGGGGCAGACACACACACACACACATGCACACGCACACATGCACACGCACACCCTCGCGCGCGCGCGCGCGTGTGTGTGTGTGTTAAATAAAATGAGACAACAATGCCAAAGCTGTGTGGAGTTTTCAGGACATTTATAAAGACAAAGCTAGTCTTACAGCTGTTTCTGGGATATTAGGAATATCCCTTCATCAGAGACGATGTGAGATGGTTAAATAGAGGAAAATTGTAGAGTTCAATATTGGAGTTATTTTGGACAAGGAAGCAAATAAGGAGTATATAGGGAAATAGGAGACTGAATGCAGAAATAAAAATAAAAATGTATAAAGATGTTATAGTTGCAATTCCATTATCCAATGAAGTGGTAGAAATGCTTCCCGTCCGTGGTATGTAAATTCCAATAGGAGTTCATATTTTGTCATCATAAATGGAAAGTGTGGGGACATAGATTCCATGTGCTGTTCATTCAAAGGTGTCATGTGGTGTCAACTCCTTTTGGAATTTACATTCCACGGACAGGGAGCGTTTATACCACTTCTACACACCACTTTCCTTGGATAATGAAACTACAACTATAACATCTTTATACATTTTAATTTTTATTTTTACATTCATTCTCTTATTTCCCTATAGACTCCTTAATTCCATCCTTTTCCAAAATAACTCCTTATAGTGAACTCTAATATTTCCTTCTATTTAACCACCTCACATCATCTCTGATGAAGGGATATCTCAGAAACAGCTGTAAGACTGACTTTCTCTTTATAAATGTCCTGAAAACTCCACACAGCCTTGACTTTGTTGTCTCATTTTATTTAACACACATACACACACACACATACATGCATATATACATATATGTGTGTGTGTTTGTGTGTGTGTGTGTGTGTGTGTGTGTGTGTGTGTGTGTGTGTGTGTGTGTGTGT
>NC_068985.1:78198847-78203845 GCF_001194135.2 Octopus bimaculoides
AAATAGAGCTCAAAACTGATCCATTAAAAATACTTTATTATAATAATAATAATAATAATGAAAATGACCTATGAATGATTCCTACATATTATAAAATATTATAAAATATGGGATACTCCATCTCCTCGGGGTCTCATTATTATTGTTGTTATTATTATTATTATTATTATTATTATTATTATTATTATTATTATTATTATTATTATTATTATTAGTAATATGCAGCCAATAAAAATAGAAAACGTTCAAATCCAATTTTCGTAGTTGACCCATGAAAATATACAAACCAGGATGAAAAGGTATGAGATGATATACAACCGTTTATCCTAAAGCTGTAGGGAACAAGCAAATGGTAAATTAATTCAAACATAATATATATATAATCCTTCGGTATACGAGTTAATTTGTACCCGGAGGCCGCTCATAAAACAGAGCAATAATTTTCCATAGTAGCAATGTTATAAATCGTAATTCGTTCCTAGAGGAACATTTTACCTTTAAAATTTATAATACTCGTACATAAATGGCAATAAAACAACAGTAGAATGTAAAGAATACTTTATATCAAGTAAAAAGAGTGTCAAGATCATTTATAATGAAAAATATTATTATTATTATAATCGTTTTCTGAATCACTTTCACTCGCACTAAATTCGTGCGCACCATCACTTGTAGACGCGATGGTCGATTCACAAGTACTCGTAGACGAGCTTGTAGATTTCTTTTTAAAGATCAAGTCTGGGGTTGTTTGCTTAACACGCAGAAGCATTTGTTATGGTAGTAGAAACTTTTACACTTCGTTCAAAATTTAGATATTGTGCTTGAAAAAGAAAACTCGCAAACCTTGGGGTCTCGTAAAGTGGATCTTCGTAAATTGAGGTATTACTGTAGATATAAATAATAATAACTATATAATAATGTATCATAATAATAATATATATATATACTCCGATTTAAAGCTACATTTATATATAAAAGATTGACTGAAAAATGATGAGCTAACCCAAGCCAGAACCGAACCCACAGATCAAAGCTTACACGGCTCCTTGCGCATCCGATCGGGCAAAACACTCACCCATCAATTTAAGCAAAATTTTATGAATATATACTTTAACTGTCCAATAGTATGTATGTATGTATGTATGTATGTATGTATGTATGCATGTATGTAGTGAAGTCGCGTGCCTTAGTGGTTAGGACATTCGGCTCACGATCATAAGGTCGTGAGTTAAATTCTCGGTGACGCTTTGTGTCCTTGAGCAAGACACTTTATTTCACGTTGCTCCATTCCATTCAGCTAGTAAAAATGTGTAGTACCTGCATTTCAAAAGGTCAGCCTTGTCACACTCTGTGCCACGCTGAATCTCTCTGAGAACTACGTTAAGGGTATTCGTGTCGGTGGAGTGCTCATCCAATTGCACGTTGATTTCATGAGCAAGCTGTTCCGTTGATCGTATAGCAGGGACCCTCGTCGTCGTAACTGACAGAGTATTCCTTATGTATGTATGTATGTATGTATGTATGTATGTATGTATGTATGTATTTATTTACATGTTATATATAATTGTGTGTGTGTGTGTGTGTGTGGTGGAGGTAATGTAATCCGTGTCCATCATTTATCCACCACAAATTTCAACTGACCTAATTTCTATCTCAAGTTCTTCTGGATCGTCACATCAACCTGACGTTAATATTTGGTCGCGCTAAATGTTGCATAATAACATTGTCACAGACGCCATTACTTACAAACACAGTCAAGATATTACAATGCATTCTTTCCATTTATCATTAAAACCAATGAATAAAATGCCTCTTGTGTAAAGCGCAAACACCAGACATTATCCATTAATGACAAGGCTAAATTTTTGAAAAAAATGTTGACAAATGTGTCTGTAAGAAAATAAGAAATTTGCGAGAGTTGTCACTATTTATGACAGTAAGAAGCAGAAAAAGACAACTGTTTTTATTTCTTGCTAACAGTAATTCAAAGAAGCGGCCATTTAAATGGAAACAATGAAAGATGAAAAAGTACAGAATTAGATTAAGTTGTGATGAAGTGTTTTAGGGTAAGTAAAAATTAACGGTGTTGTGTCTTCTGGAGATATAAAGAAGGAACAAGCCCCCAAAAATTCATTTTTTAAAAACCAATCTTATATCATGAGTGAGAATACAGTGAAGAATATAGTGGGGAATAGCTACAGCGTTCCAAGGATCGTCATGACTTAATGTTTGTGCAGGATGTGGTGAAAATGTTCGACAGACAAGGAAACACCTGCTAAGTTTGTTGCAATTTTGCCAAGTTAATTTCAGATGGAAATATATCTTCAGCAGATTTACAATGCAGCTGAGGTATCATTGTTTTGAGAATGTACGCGAAGAACACGACAACTGAGGATGCAGAATAACCAACGGGCTTTAAACCATCAAAAATTATGTCATACTGCGTGGTAATTTGTGAGTCATTGTGTCAGAAAAAAAGGTTGAATAACAACTGACAAAACATTCAATAGTTACTTTGTTCAAAGTACAAAGTAACATCCAAAGTTACTTTGTTCTCTAAGAGTTCACTGTGATTCTAATGGCGTGAACCACAAGTGTAAGATAATGCTCATTTTAGACAACTGTTCCGCTCTTCCTAAAGTAGATCTAGTAAAAATAAATGCTTTTTGTCACTAACCTATAGCATACTATGTTCCATTAAATCTAAATACCCATTTATGAGCACCTACTGACTGAAGTTAACGCTGGCAAACAAGAATGTGAGTTTCTCAAGGGAGTTAATGTGAAATATTTGGTTTACTGTTTTGTTGAAGCTTAGAAGTATGTAGAAGCGTTCACCATTTGATCGCAAATGGTCGATGAAACATCCAATGACTATTAGCCTTATTTAGAAGCCATAACCATACACTACTCATACTATTTCTGTTTGTGCAGCTTTAAGAAACGCAATTCTAAGTGAAACTTTTATTACAGATATCTAACCTCTACACTACTGGTTGCGTGCGCTTTTATTTGTGTATAAAGTTTAATATAGAACCAGCAAAGCTAGTGAGGCCTTCGGTAGGCTTTACAAGCGTCCCTGGTCACGCTATAGCATATCTATCTGGTCACGCTATAGCATAACTATCCAAACTAAAGTTAAGGTTTATAACATGTGTGTTCTTCAATCAATGCTCTGTGGAAGTGAGACATGATTTATTTATCGTAAACATTTGAAGCATTTCAAGCAATTCCATCAACATTGTCTTCGGGAAATTCTTGGAGTAAACTGGAGAATGATGATCAGTAATGTAGAGGTACAAGAGAGAGGTTGTAGTAGGAGTGTAGAATTAATTATTCTTCAAAGTCGTTTCAGGTGGAGTAAACATCTGGTGAAAATAAGTGATAAAAGTATTCCTTTGTACGGTGAGCTGAAAGATCGTAAAAGGCCTGCACATAAACTCAAAATGAAGTTCAAAGACTACCTTAAAACTGCTTTGGCACAAACAGGAATTTCAGATGCTGATTGGGAGAGAGAAGCACAAAACCGAAATAGATGGAGGAAAAGACCGCACAGTGGTTGCTCGAAGTTTGAAAGAGAGAGGATGAAGCGCGAAAAGATCAGAAGAAAGCTTAGAAAGAATGAACCAAAAGAAAATGAAGGAGTATTGATTTTTACGTGTGTGATTTGTAAGAGGAAATGCTTAAGTGGTGCAGGCCTGGTCAGCCATCAAAGAATCCACGAGAATCGAACCTTTGTATATTTTGATACAGCTATTGATGACTATAGAACATGTACAACCTGTGGAAAGGTGTGCTGTTCAGTTATACTATTAAAAAGACATGTTAAAAGGCTTCATAATGTGGTACTGGTTCCTTCTACCAGCCAGCACAACTGTGCATTATGCAATGAAATGTGCAAATATTTGGCCAGGCTCAAGACTCATACAAGGGACTCACATTGCATTATCAATGACTCATTTCAATGATTCTTTCTAGCCTTAGCTTTGCTCGTAAACGAGAAAGCAGCCACTATTTATGTATCTCTATGTATGTATGTATGTATGTATGTATGTATGTATGTATGTATGCATGCATGTATGCATGTACGTATGTATGTATGTATGTGTATTTATGTATGTATATATACACATACATATATACCTATGCATATATATATATTTATTTATACATATATTTATATATATATATATTACGTATATATTTATATATACATAGATGCATATATTTATATATACATAGACGCATGTATATACTTATATATATAAAAAAACTAATATATATGTATGTATGTGTATATATGTGTGTGTGTGTGTGTGCGTGTATACATGTATGTGTGTGCGCGCACACGCACGCACGCACACGCACGCACGCACACGCACGCACATATATATAGACACTTGCACGTACTCGAACATGCGCACACATCAGCTTTTTATGAAATATTAGAGATTTCTTCGTTCGGTTTTATTTCCTCTTTACCGAGACATTGTCGAAGGACTAATTAACTTTTAATTATTTATTGAGCAGTTTTAGTAAGGAAATAAATACCTCGTTTTGAGATAATTCATTGTGTGTGCTGCAGAGCACATATGTAGCCATTATCTAATTATGTTTTTATGTCAATATCTGTTATTTCTAACTCTCCCTCTCTCTCTTTCTCTCCTTCTCTCTCTCTCTTTCTCTCCCTCTCTCTCTTTTTCTCCCTCTCTCTCTTTCTCTCCTTCTCTCTTCTCTCTCTCTCTATCTGTCTATATATATATACATATATATATATATATATTGTGACCGCGTGTGCATCGTTGGCGATTTTCTTCCTCCGTCTTCCCTTCTTTGAACTTGTCCTATATTTCTGACGAAGAGCTCCGCTCGAAACGTTAAATCCTCTTTCTTTTCTTTCCTTTCCTAAGCGTCCAATAATACTGTACTTACTCCACGTCCTCGCGTTGTTGTTTTTTCGTGTTTTTTTCTTGCTTGTTCATGCTTGAATCGACTATA
>NC_068985.1:78205536-78206877 GCF_001194135.2 Octopus bimaculoides
TATATATATATATATGCATATACATATACATACATAATATATATATATATATATATATATATATCTGTATATGTCTTATTGTGCGTGTGTGTGTTTGCTAAAGACAAAGAAATATAAAACTTACAATGAATTAATAGATAGGCAATGGTTATTCCATGTATTACCTTTAAACTTTCAGCTTAGTTTTCTTTTCTTTTTCTATTTTCTGTTTTTATTTTCTTTATAGCAATATTTTTGATGTACTTTTTTTAAATCAATAGGAAATTTATTTTAAACTATGTGTTAAATAGCGGAAGCTGTACTAATACGTTGAGAAATCAGAATTGTCAGCCGAACACTTTGGCAGCGAAGAAGAAAGAGAATCGCTGTTGAATGTCACACGTGTGAAAATATTTCAAAAAGTCCACTAGCTTGGTCAATGTAAGGACTTACACATCAAGCAAAGAGAATAAGGAACGAAAATTTTCAATTGAGTTTTATTCACAAATAAAGCTTCCTTTCGAGTCGATGAAATAAGTACCAGTTGAGCACTGGGGTCGACGTAATTAACTTGCCCTCTTCCCCGAAATTACTGGCCCTGTGCCAAAATTTGAAAACAATATTTTATTCCCAAATCAAAATGCTTAGCGGTATTTCATCCATCTTTATGTTCTGAGTTCAATTTCTGCTAAGGTCGACTTTGCCTTTTATCCTTTCGGGGTCAATAAGATAAGTACCAGCAAAGCACTAGGGTTGATCTATTTGGCTTATCCCTCCCCCGAAATTGCTGGCCTTGTGGCAAAACTTGAAAGCAATATTTTTAATCACAAATCAAATGTTGGTTCTAGCTCAAATGTATTCAAATTTAGTTCCACCGAGGAAGATTGTACAAACATAAGGATCGTTAAAATGTTTTGCACAGAAGAACATGTCAAGGGAACATTATTTAAGAGGGCGACAAAGGCAATTTTACAGCAAGTAAAGCACGTTTACTAAGTTCAGCCAGTGAGTAGCATTTGCCACGGAAAAATAATTCTTGTTCTAAGCAATCAAGTTTTGGCGAATGAGATTCAGAAAAATCTCTTTTTAAATAATAAAACATGTCAACTCTTGGAACAAAGGCCAAGTTCAAAGTCAATGAATATCACGCAGAAAAATTCATGCCTGAAGTAATACAGCTTTCATTGGATTTTCTGACGCTTAAGAATATCTTAGAGTTGTAAATAAAAATGAGGTTCATTTCTTGCTAAAAAAATAGCAGTACGATATGTTTGCCAGTTTTTGTCTCAACAGAAAATTTTAATAGTATATATAAAATTGAAGTCATTTTTTTTTTCAGGAACAGTGGATCTCGAACACATA
>NC_068985.1:78207509-78211048 GCF_001194135.2 Octopus bimaculoides
TGTGTGAAAACTCTTCCTTATAGGCAAAAGAAATTTCATATTCTCAGTTGGTTCCCGCGGATCTGTTCAGTTTGGTTCACAGATTTTTTAATTAATTTTTTTTAAACTAAACAGTTTGAAACTTCGTTTACTGGTAGAATGTCTCACGCAGAACACAGTTTACTTTGAACATTTTTGACAAAATTTGATATTTTAGAAGTTATTTCGTGTTAAAGCTGACGCATTTAGGTAATTTCAACTAATCAACGACGTGTAAAGCTACTGCAGTTTGCGACAGTAATCGAAGAGGAACATCTCTACTAAATGTCACCACTCTGTTCTATTCGTGTATCAAGCGAAGACGATGCCACCTTTATCCTTCTTTTCTAGTCAGCACCGTGCATTCCTTTCTCTTTCCCTCCCTTCTACACTATCAACTAGCAACCGGCGAGCGAACTACAATTATAGTATTTCACGGTGTATAAACCGCTATTTGTTTTGTTTTACCTTCATGTTTTGATAATGTTATTTTTAATCTAATAAAGACTTTTATATTGACCAAATGTGTTTGTTGTTGATTATAGTAAGATAAAATCATGAGAATAACAATACATATCATAGTCGAAAATAAGCTATTTTGAAACTACGTCAACAATAAAAATGCTAGTTGGGGGTCTTGTAGTTCCATAGGTCTTTTAAACACCGGAGCGCTTTATGTGTGAGTAAAAGACCGATGTCGGGCAAACGAACAAATATATGTAGATAATATTTCTTCTCTCTTGGTGTTGATTCTTCGATGTTTACTGGTTACTCCGACGCGAGGACCAAAAAAAAAAGCGTGTAATATGCAACACAGGCAATAAGCAAACATTTAGTAGAGATGACCCGGAAGTTGTTCCTCTTCGGTTACTGTCGCAAACTGCAGTAGCTTTCTTCAACTGAATACAAGTTGTTGATTGGTTGAAATTACCCAAATACGACAACTTTAACACGAAATAACGTCTAAAATATCAAATTTTGTCAAAAATGTTCAAAGTAAACCGTGTTCTGCGTGCGACGTTCCACCAGTGTACGAAGTTTCAAACTGTTTAGTTAAAAAAAAATTAATCAAAAAATCTGTGAGTCAAACTGAACAGATCCGTTCTTGTCAGCTATCGATTCTGCGATTTGCCTTCGCGAAGCCCTGTCAGCAACAGACATCAAAGCGGGGCAAAAAAGCTGTTTTATAACACTCGGTAAACTCTAATGAGCCGAAGCACGAATTTTGGCAACATAAAAAAAAGAAAAAAAAACACATGTGACTGTTTTCTAATTGACGTCATATCAAAAGAGATGTCTCCTCACGACATTCGCGTGATGATAGCTGAAGGTTAGATTGGTCACATGACTCCTTAAGAGAGAAAGACATTATTTGACTACATACTTTTTCGAATTCTCTTCTTTTATGAGGAAAGTATCTGTGTTATTTTAAATACCTATTGATCCACTCAGTAAAGGTATATCGTCAACTAGCGAGATGATATATTATTAATTGCATTTATAATAATCCTTAACTTTTAACAATAGTCATGATACATTCCAGTTATATTAATATCGCTATGAATATAGATATACTTTATTCAGAAAACATACGTTTGAAAAATAAATGTATACAGGCGCAGGTGTGGCTGTGTGTCAAGAAGCTTGCTTCCCAACCACATGATTCTAGGTTCAGTCCCACTGCGTGGCAACTTGGGCAAGTGTCTTCTGATATAACCGCAAACCGACTAAAGTTTTGTGAGTGGATTTGGTCGACGGAAACCAAAAGACCGTCGTGTATATATATATATATATATAACGTGATCACGTGACCGACCCGGCTATCAGATGTTACACAATGCGCTTTTGCATTATTTCAGCCTTCAAATGTATATATACATACATATATATATATATATATGACGACTTTTTTTTTCAATATATATATATATATACACTAGCTGAATGACCCGGCGTGGCCCGGGTTACTGCTGTTCTTATTCAGATTAGTAAACAATAAATATAAAGATATATACTCATAATTATTTCAAAATATCTATATTTTATTAAGAAATATCCAAATTGTAATGATAATAGAATTTCGAACTGAAAATCTGTCAATGTTGAAGCACCTCAGGGTAAACATAATTCCTCATAATACCTCATCTCTTAAATATAGAACTGTAGAATAAATACTGACTAACGCAATAAAAAGTTTCCACGGCGTTGAATACTCACACTGATAAAACAGCATAGCAGGAATACGATAAGAACGCTAGAAGTGTTAAAAAAGTATTATCTTCAAACCGGTTATAAGGACTGGAATAACATTCCTATAATTATATTGAAAAAGCCTCTAAGGTTTTCTACTTCGCCAATTTTCCGAATTTGTTATAACTAGAATAACATTTTTTTTCTTTTTCAGATATATCTGCGAGTGTTGTGAATGCTGTCAAATCAGCCAAATCTTCATGTTGGTTCTAAATACCAGAATAATATAAGTAGTGATAATCGTTAATGCTGTTTAAACCGCAACTCTCCAAGATGAAAAGAAAAATTCAACCAGTGATACTTCAAAGTGAACGCTGTTGTTCGTTTAACGTCCAGATCGCAAATAAGCAAAACTTTTTCGAAATCGGCGCGTTTCACTATTAGTGGTACAGTCATATAAATATACTAAGACAGATACACACACAGACATACATTCACGCACACCTCAGGCCTATCTCTGTCCCTCTGTGTGTCTATCTATGTCTTTAGATGTGTGTGTGTGTGTGTGTGTGTATGTCAGTCATCACAAAAATATATGTATACTGACGGACATATACACTGAAACACGCATATACTTCAAAGTCATCGGCATAACGTACGTAACGAATGCACAAACACGCACACGCACTGACAGACACATACACACATACGCATTCATATAAAAAATGTGACTCCGTGATCGTTGAGGTGATGGTAGAAAATGTCGCTTACAATAGGCGGCTAAAAGAAAGATTATAATGTTAAATTTCTGCAATGCAAATATGTAAATGAAAGTAAATTTATTTGGTAGCCGAAAGATTACTAAATCTTTTGATACCTCATACGTCAAAATCAGCAACTCAGTTTTCGAATCCATAAGGAACACATGCACGCGCGCGCATATACACATACACATATTTACGTGTCTGTGTCTTTGTGTCTGTGTTTGTCCCCTACACACGCGCGCGCGCGCGCGGCCGTCGCTTGACAACCGATGTTGGTGTGTTTACGTACCCGTAACTTAGCGGTTTGGCATAACAGTTCGATAGAATGAGTACTAGGCTTACAAAGGATAAGTCCTGGAATCGATTTCTTCGACTAAAGTTTTGTAAGGCGGTGTTCCAGCATTCCCGCAGTCAAAATGACTGAAACAAGTAAAAGAATAAATAAATACGTGTGGTTGTTTTGTATGTATACACAGTTGTTCATGTACGTGGCGCCGAGCTGACAAAATCGTTAGCACACAGGGCAAAATGCTTAGCGGTATTTCGTCCATCTTTATCTTCTGAGTT
>NC_068985.1:78212492-78213143 GCF_001194135.2 Octopus bimaculoides
TGTGTGTGTGTGTGTTTCTCTCCTTAATTCTTTTTGTGTTGCTTTCAGTTGATGAGCGTCGCTCGAAATGTCAAAGACTTTCTCTAATCCCGAGCGTTAAACTAATACATCCATTTGTTGTTTACACCACCTGTCTTCGTCTGTTGTTTTTTTCGTAAATTCTCGCATATATATATATACATTTACAGGTAGTTGATATAATTACCTGTAAATACATTACTGGCAGTTTATTGCTCTTTTAGCGTGCTTCCTTTTCGGATATATGATCCACTGACAAAATTGTGTATTAGGTCCTTTCGAAAACCACTTGACAAATGGTGGTCACTTGTTTATGTCCCTGTAACTTAACAGCTCGACAAAAAAGACTCGACAGATTAAGTACCAGAAATAACGTATATATTGGAGTTCATCTAATAAAATCATTTACGGTTTGAGCTCTCGTACCCGAAGAGAAATGACTGAAACAAAAGCATATGGTTGTGTGTGTGTATGTGTGTGTATTTAGAGAGAAATGGACGAATTAGTGATACTAAATGATGAAAATCAACAATATGACAAAGAAAAAAAAATCAACGCGGTAGAGTCTCATATATGTAATATAATGAGTTGAAAAACTTCCACGCACACACAGGCACACACTCGCATGCACAT
>NC_068985.1:78213541-78214948 GCF_001194135.2 Octopus bimaculoides
ATGTGTCTGGTTGGGGGAGGGCAGTATGCAACTAGTTACTTCATAGGAGCAGATATTGTAGTAGTAGTAGTAGTAGTAGTAGTAGTAGTAGTAGTAGTAGTAGTAGTTTCTCTTGCCGCTGTTACAATTATTTTGTCCTTACTAACTCAGCCCGAATTAAGCATTTCAATCTATGATCATCCCGTCTTTTATCAACGAGTCTCAGTATAACAACCGGGACTACACAGTTCCATATGTCCTTTAAGACAGTGGGTGTAATGTGAGCGACATTTAGCTACTGTTTCTAGCAGATCGAGCAATCTCACAGCAGTTCGCCCGTAGACAGCAGAGGTAATAGTAGCAGTATAAGTGGTAAATATAGTGGAAGAGGCAGGGGCTTGTATGAGATTGAGTGAACAGTAGCAGAAGTGTGTGGCGACAGTAGGAGTGATAGCGATCGTGAAAGTAGCAGTAGGAGTAGGAATGATAGTTGTGGTGGCATTGAGATGTGTCAGTGTTATGAAGATAGTAGCGGCAGTTCAATGTTACGAAACAGTTAGTATGAGGAATAGTGGGAGTAGATATAGTAGAGGGGAAGTTGTAGTAGTAGGAGTGAGTAGCGGTAACAGAAATGCCACTAAAATACATCTCCCTTTCTCTTTGTTTTGTGTCAGTGTGGTAAAAGAACCTTGCTTCCTAACCATGTGGTCTTCGTTTCGATCCTACTGCGCGGTTCGTACTTTGGGCGGGTGTTATCTGCAATAGCCCCGGGCCGACCAAAGTATTGGAAGCTGATTTAGTAGACGGAAACTGAAAGAAGCCCGTTGCACCAGCGATCCCGTCTGGAATGAGGAGCATATATTGCCATAGCATGAGATTCAAGGGCCCACAGCTATTTAACACCTTACCAAAACATCTGAGGGGTCTTCATGGAGTAGAGGTAGATATTTTCAAGAAACAATTTAACCTCTGCTATCCAAGGTCCCAGATGAACTTCTATCAAGGCAGGAGACTCAAAAGAGGGCAGCAAAAGTCATTCACATAAGATTGGCCATTGAAAATGTGATTACACTGGCGGTGCTCCAGCATGGCTACAGCCTTAGGGCTGACATATATAAAAGAATACAAGAATACACACACACATATATAGGGATAGAGAGAGAGTGAGAAAGAGAGAGATCGTGGCACACTGTCGGTTATGACGACGTGGATTCCAGTTGATCCGATCAACGGAACAGCCTGCTCGTGAAATTAACGTGTAGCTGGCTGAGCACTCCACAGACACGTGTACCCTTAACGTAGTTCTCGGGGAGATTCGGCGTGACACAGAGTGTGACAAGGCTAGCCCTTTGAAATACAGGTACAACAGAGACAGGAAGAAAGAGTGAGAGAAACTTGTGGTGAAAGAATACAGCAGTATTCGCCACC
>NC_068985.1:78217901-78219951 GCF_001194135.2 Octopus bimaculoides
AGTGAAAATCATGTGGGTGTTAATATAGAAATTTACCATAATGTTGTTGTTATTTAGCCTCAAATCAACCCTGATACTGCAAACCTATCATCAAAGACATTCCAGCCTTCAGCAAACTGTCTTTTTAGGGATAATCTAGGACATTACGCACAATGGGCGTGTGATTTAGGTAGGGGGATACTTTGGCTGCTATTTTTAGCGTGTAAAACGACCAGGTAGAGGCTTTTTCATTGGTTTGATTGCGTGATGAGATTTTTTACACATATATGTAATATGTATATATATATATCATCTGCAGAAGTTAGAGAGTGAGTCAAAAGCTGAGAGTTTCGTGTATTAGCACTTATCAAACATGAATTTGTTCATTGTCACTCTGTAACTTCTGACGAAATAACTTCTAAAATGCAAAATTTTGTCAAAATCGTTAAGAGTAAACCCTGTTCTATATGACACATTCTACCAGTATCGGAAGTTTGAAAATGTTAAGTTAAAAAAAAAGTAATTAATTAATCTGTACGTCTAATTGAATATATCCGAAATAGATGAAAGGCAAAGTCGACTTCAGCGGAATTTGAACTCAGAATGTAAAGACATACGAAATACCGCTTCTAAAATACAAAATTTTGTCAATGTTCTATGTGACACATTCTTCCAGTATTGGAAGTTTGAAAGTGTTTAGTTAAAAAAAAAAAAATAATAATCTATACTGCGAGGTCGACCTCGGCGAAATTTGAACTCAAAGAATAGAGACACGTGAAAAGCCGATAAGCATTTTGACTTAGGCGCTGATGCTTCTGCCAGCTCGCCGACTTACAAGAACAAACTTCATTTTAGAAATATATATGTTATTCTTATTGCTTAAGCGTTACTCTCTTCCTTAATTACTGACATTAAATTTCGTAACATTTTACCTCATAACTCTTTTTCTACTAATCTTTGTTCAATGCGATTAGCGATTCTGAATTCCTCATGCATTTTTCTATCATTTAAACCTCAGAAAAATATACTTCTAATTTAAAATTAAAAAATTTATGTTAATTGAATATGAATATCTGTCTTACTGCCCCCCTTGAGGTCGCAGATATTTTGATGTAAGCTTTTGTCTACTGAACCAAATCTCAAACTATTTATGCCAAAGTGTAGCTGTGGAGGTGTCCTCTTTAAAACAACAGTTTGCAGTTTAGTTGAGAACTGAATTAGTGGTGAAGGTTGGAAGCTGCTGCGATATACATACATACGCGCAGGCATGGCTGGGTGGTAAGTAGCTTGCTTACTAATCACATGGTTCTAGGTTCAGTTCCACTCCGTGGCACCTTGGTCAACTGTCTTCTACTATAGCCTGGGGTCGACCAAAGCCTTGTGAGTGGATTTCGTAGACGGAAACTGAAAGAAGCCCGTCCTCTATGTGTGTGTGTGTGTTTGTGTGTGTCGGTGTGTCTCTACGTCTGTGTTTCTCACCCACCATCACTAGAAAGGATTGAGAGGGGAGAATACGGAGAGAGAACGAGAAAAAAAGCGAAGAGAGAAAATAATGTGTAGGGATTACCGGTTCAACATAGTTTTTTCGCTTGACCGCTGACGTGTTCAGTCACACTTTTCCCGGCGTTTCACGTTCTCCTTTAACTTCAACACTGGGTTCGTTTGTTTTCCCCTTTTTTTCCACCTGTCTTTCTATCTTTTTTCTCTCCACTTTCTATTCCAGTCCTGTAGGTCATAACTTTCCATGGCATTACATATACACGTCTTGTCCTAATACTGTCTCAGAGAGGTAGGTCATATTTTGTTTGTATATTATATTCGTACTAACTGCCTATGTTGTGTTTGTATTCATCACCGTCTTCCACGTTTACTCATTATTCCCAGCAATTTCTTGCTGTTGACGCCAGCAAAATTATTAATATTAACGTTAAAGGAGTGAAATTGTAATGATTTTTGCACGATATCTGACGAGGAAAGAGCATGGAGCATGTCTATGTCTTGTAAGTTAACTTTCCATTTGTTCCTTTGTCGCCCTTCTGCTCGATTTTATTTGATTTTATTACACACACAC
>NC_068985.1:78220631-78221355 GCF_001194135.2 Octopus bimaculoides
GTGTGTGTGTGTGTGTGTGTGTGTGTGTGTGTGTGTGTGTGTGTGTGCATGTATGTATGTATGTCATTTATCTTTTAATCTTTTACTTGTTTCAGTCATTTGACTGCAGCCATGCTGAGGCCGCCCTGAGGAATTTTTAGACGAATGAATCGACCCCAGTACTTTTCTTCTGTTAATCCTGGTACTTACTCTATCGGCCTCTTTTGCCGAGCCGCTAAGATACGGGGACGTAAACACACCAACATCGGTTGTCAAGTGGTGGTAAGAGATAGACACAAAGACACACACGTATATATAAACATAAATCTCCACTCTCCTCTTCGTTATACATACATATATATACAACGAGCTTCTTTCAGTTTCCATCTACCAAATCCACCCACTAGGTTTTGGTCAGCCCAAGGCTATAGTAGAAGACACTTGCTCAAGGTACCATGCAGTGGGCCTAAACCCGGCATCATGTGGTTGAGAAGCAAGCTACAACCGTGCATGTACGATTTTTCTTTGGGTTTTATCTAAATTCTTAAGTGTGTTCAAGCCGGTTGCTGTATGTATGTATGTATATATGTATGTATGCATGTATGTATGTATGCATGTATGTATGCACGCATGTATGTATGTATGTATGTACGTTACAAAGACTGCCTTAAAAAATTTCTCACTGCATGTCGTATTGACCACCAACGCTGGATAGACCTGGCTGCGGATTATGGTGCCTGGCGCC
>NC_068985.1:78222146-78226400 GCF_001194135.2 Octopus bimaculoides
TGTGTGAGTGCGTGTGTGTGTGTACGTGTGTGTGTGCGTGCGTGCACACACGCGTATGTGTATGCATGTATACGTGTCTGTCTATGTATGTGTTTTGTATTTCTCTGTGTCTTTTAGGAGACATAGTACCTCTTTATATGATGTATTTCGTAAGTTTGTATGATATTTTGCTTTATACATTTACACGTTTGCGGCTTTAAATGTTGCTATTAATATCGTGACATCATTAAAAATAAGACAGTTTATTTTCAATAAAAGCAGTTAAATGACTAGGTATTGACTATTTCGAACTTAGAAAAGTGTATATCTCTAGTATACCTACCTCAATTTCCAACTTTCTGTTTCATTTCACTGTTAGTTGGTGAAAGGTATTCAACTATTTAACTAAATTGAATACTTTTAGCCATGCTAAATGCTAGTTTTGTATGCAGTTTGGAAATTCACGAGATATTTGTCACAATATATCTGAGTTTCGATACATGTAAGATTTGTGGTCAAAATAAATGGATTGAATGGTCAAATAATTTGAAGTTACTTAGCATTTCCACTTGTAAGCAACTGTACTGAAATTGTTTTTACTGCACAGGTTTTTAAAAAAAAATAATGAGTAACACAGAAGACGAACAAAGAAAATATAATTATGAGAAAGATCTATTATATATCAATACTTGCTCACAAGATACAAATGCATAATGTATTTATACAAATATGTGCAAAATTAATTTCCTGTGACGTATTAAAAGCCATATTGATAACATAGTTTTTAATTTAATCTCGTTTATAATTAAAGTAAAATGCGTGGATATAATAATTAAATTAATTTCCATTCATTACTTTTATATTATATTTTCTCTGCTTTAATTATTACGCTATGCATAATGGTGGGCACTACTTATGTTAAGGTAAGTTTATGGTGAATCGAAACCAATGAATGCGGTTTCAATCCCAAGTTGATGCAGTTTACCTTAATTTACCCTGCTCGATACAATCTGCACCCTAACACAATAGATTGCCTATGTACCCAGTCACAATAGAGAAATAATTAATAAGATGAGTCAGTGGTTTTCTTGTAGTATATATCTTAAAAGTTGATATTAAAAAGGAACTGAGCAGCATTCGGTACTCTAGTTTTTCAATTTGTAGTTTAAGAATTCACAGAATTAAGACATTTTTATCGAATGCTTTTACGTAAAATAAATAGTTTAGAATATAATGGTTTCAACTTTTAACATGAAGCCAGCAATTTTTAAGAAAGCGATTAGCCGATTATTTTGATACCGGTTTCAGCTGGTATTTAATTCATCGAACTCGAAAGGATAAAAAGCAAAGTCGATCTCAGCAGAATTTGAACCCAGAACTTAAAGAGCCGGAAGAAATGCCGCTAAGCATTTTGTCCGACTCGTTAACGATTCTATCAGCTCGCCACGTTTTTGTATTTATTGTGACTTCAGTTCTCCCATCATATACTTGGTCCTTATTAGAATCTGCCACTAAACTATCGACTTTATGGCTACACAATGTTTGTGTAGTAGGTGAGATATCTTATTTCTAAATAAATTCCCTTAAGGAGAAATAACTTTCCGGATCCAGAATCTGGTGTTGTTATCGTATAAACTCGAAATAACCAATCACTCTTTGGGTAGTTCTAGATTATATTGGCACTTGAAATTAAAATTGATGCTCTGGTTTAGCAGTCTTACCTTTATATAAATTACAAATAATATGAAAATTTACTCGTGTTCTTAATCTGAGGGGTTTCCCAAGTCTATGTACAGGACAGTGATCTAATGATACGACTGGTTTCTCCTAAAGCGGCAACGATCCTAATTAGTTCTTCAGTGATGACAATGTCAAATGGGAGCATTCTGAAAAGTTTTTATCCAGACTTGAATAAAAGATGTAAACGTTACTTTATTGAAGAGGAGTAGAGTCCATGGTTTTGCAGGCCCTTCCAATGTGATGAGTTTGAAACGATTTATATTTAGTTTATGTAGAGCGAACATCAGCTGGGATATAGTTACAGACAGTTTTCGACTGAAAAATATCGGGCAGCAGGCTTTCAAAGCATCATATACTCACTGCAGTTCTTGAGCGTAAAAGTTAGCGTTCACAGCATAACCATTTGAGACAAGCTTAAAGAGCAACAACAACTCGAAAATCCACTAAACATGCACACGAACTTCTGTTCAAACCGCCCTTGTTTGACAACAGGTTCTGAAGTCTGGTCGAACAAAGATACTGATTTTTTATTAGGATTACGAATATAAATTCATTTTTCATCCCCAGTTACAATCGATGCCAAAAACGGGCATCTCGAGGATTCGTCAGCAATTGTTTGCAAATGTTCATATGCAGTTGAGCCTGGTCATTGGTCATCTCATAAGGAACTTTACAACAGCATTTCTTACAAGGCCGAGTTTAAGGGGTGTGTCGATTGATAGTGCTTTGTGAAGGACCAAGTTCTGTGACAATGTACGAGGGCTTGTGCTTGGCTGTTGATCAGCCATTTCAGGCAAGGCTTCATAATCCACAACATTTTCGAGGTTTCTCTCCGAGGCTTCTGAGACCTTGACTGAAACGACTGAGTTAGTTTTGTGCCACACATTCATTGACAATTTCTGGGCCTTCCACATCATTAATTTCTTTCGTTGCTATCCTTGCACTTGATCATATTTTCCATAGGCAACATAATATGACTCTAATAGCAATTTTTTCGCCTCCCATTATCAAAGCTAAACAATTAATGTTTATATGCTACATATGAAAATAAAGAATAAACAATTCAGCAACGATTGAACAACAAATTGTATCAAATAACACGGAGAAACAAGTTGCCAAAAATCATCAGTGAAAATCCGAAATCACTTTTGATTCAACCTGGTACCCTTGAAGAATATACTGCAACTCAAAATATTGTGATAAATAGTATGTTGTCAGCACGACACTCTGGAATCATTGCACACTCCTCCATTGTCCAGTCTATTTCTGTATGACGTTGATTCTCGTGTTAATCACAATGGTAGTGGCGAGATGAACTTAGCCAGAGCACGACAGTTGGTGTTGTGCATCCCAGCACAGTGTCTGAGGCCAGTGAGGGTAATGATGTTGCAGCTGTTTCTCTGTGT
This sequence comes from Octopus bimaculoides, assembly GCF_001194135.2. Lineage (NCBI taxonomy): Eukaryota > Metazoa > Mollusca > Cephalopoda > Octopoda > Octopodidae > Octopus > Octopus bimaculoides. The sequence continues at coordinate 78,225,272 of NC_068985.1, forward strand.
ATGTGTTTCTCATACTTTTCTAGGCTGAGTGAATGAGTTAACATATTTTATATTGTTGCAGTGTTGCTATCGGACTTTGTATATGTGTCTGGGTAATTGGTTGTTGTTTTTCATGTAGTAATAAAGACTGTTTAAGTCAGGAGTCGGCGAACCAAGGTGAATTACCCCAAATAGGGTAAAAATGAAATTCTTGTGGGGTAATAAGAACTCATTAGACATAAGTAAAATTATATGAAAAACATGTTCCTTGTTACAACAGAAATCTTTCTTCTGGTATGAAGAGGCAATCAAAAAGTTGCTGCCTTTTTTAAAAAAACATCAAAGACCACGTAGTTATACTAGGAGAATATTTCGTTATTGAAGCAAGCTTTAACCTACAAGTTCCCTCGCGATCGCACGGGACCCTACCACAGCTTATATGCTCGGAAATATGATATGCACATGTACACAACCGTGTGTGCAAGCTTAACTGATATCACTAATACTATAGCAACACTATTATAACCAGATACCTCAGTATATATATGGACCTTTAAGTCCCAAGGGCATATAGACTTAATTGATGCTGTGTATGTTGAACAACCTACGCAGTGCGTGTGGATATATATCAAGTAACCCTTAGAAATATTAGAAAACAGTGAACATCTGTTGTTGAAACAATACTAAACGACTTTGGACAGTGCTTAAGCATAATATGTGAGGTTTTGCTTTCTAGCTTAATTTATCAAGACACACGATATTGATAAAGTAGTAGATGAGTCATATGGCCAGAAGAAATGGACATGAAAGCTTGCGACTGTAAACGAATATCGCTCTACCAATGTATGTATGTATGTATGTATGTATGTATGTATGTGTATATATATATACATATGTATATACATATATATATACATATATATGCATGTATATAGATATAAACATGCTTGTGTGAGTGTGTGTATGTGTTTGTGTTAATATTTAGCAAAAGCAACAGGGTGACTTAAGGTCGGAGAGTTTCGTGCGTTGGCATTTGAAACTCTCGGCCCTTGTGTTACTCTGTTGCTTCTGATAAATATCAATAATATACATATACTCATATTTTGAGTTCTATTTTTCCTGTTAGCACCAACACACACACACACACACA
>NC_068985.1:78227359-78228684 GCF_001194135.2 Octopus bimaculoides
TATATGTATATATATTTGTGTGTCTTTGTTTCTGTGTTTGCCCTCACCATCGCTTGACAACCGGTGTTGGTGTGTTTACGCCCCCGTAACTTAGCGGTTCGGCTGAAGAGATCGATAGAATAAGCACTAGGCCTACAAAGAATAAGTCCTGGGGTCGATTTCCTCGACTGAAAGACGGTGCTACAGAATGGCCGCAGTCAAATGACTGAAACAAATAAAAAATAAACGAATGTGTGTATGTGCGTGTGTGTTTGTGTGTGTGTGCGTGTGTGTGTGTGTGTTTGAATATACATACATGTATGCATGTATGTCATTATTAAGTTTGTTTGAAGATTTCTTGCCAACAGAGAAAGAACCGGTTTCTAACCTAATTCCAAGGTTCCTTCAATTGAATTTCAACATCAACAACAGGGTATGTATGTATGTATGTATGTATGTATGTATGACGGAGTGGCAGACAGTCAAATGGATAGATAGATAGATAGATAGATAGATAGATAGATAGATAGATAGATAGATAGAGATTGACTAACTGAGTGACAGGCATACAGATAGGTTATAGGATGTTGCACAAACAATCAGCTCTGAATGCGTTACTCCTTATAGTAGAAATAGCTGTAAGCTAATGAAGAGGGTTACGTAATTTGTGTTGTTTTATCATATATTAATATATATATATATATAAATATATATACATATATGCATACATACATGCATACATGCATACATGCATACATGCATACATACATACATACATACATACATACATACATACATACATACGTGTATATACATCAACGGTTGTTTTCTTTCATGAGCAAATGGGAAGCAAGCTATCTCTTTAACCTGGAGTAAAGTGTAGAAACCCCTGAGAGGAAACAAGACCATGTTGGTTAAATTTTGAAATCATGTGATAGGGTTTCATCAAACTACTTCATTCTGTGAGTTTATCTCGCCGAAGAAACATGTGGCTTACCACTCGCAGTCCCTGAATATCTCATAAGGTTGGTGATTTTGTGTAGTTATCTGAGGTATATTTTTTAGCTCTTATTTCTAGCAATTGTAGGTGCTATGTTGCACCCCCATTTATGAATTTTGCCTTTTCGGTTTTAATTGCTATAGCCAACTATATATTATAATGTATTTAATATATCATAATATATTAATTTACTACTATAACATCTGATTGTATTTTTATATACATACATATATATATATACATATATACATGTATGTATACATATATATGAATATATATATATATACATGTATATATGAATATATATATATATACATACATATATATACATATATATATATATATA
>NC_068985.1:78229848-78232467 GCF_001194135.2 Octopus bimaculoides
GACACAATTACTGTGTCCTTATATTTGCGAGGGGGAGACAAGACTCAGAAACATGTCCCTGAATGCTGGCTAGGCTGGGTGGAGGAGTTTGACTCCCCCTCGCAAACATAAGGACACAGTAATTGTGTCAAGGCCGACAGGAAGCGGTCCAGCTTCCTAGGGCTAAACAGCAGTAGTATATTCCCTTATTGGGATTGTCACATTAAGTTGATAATATACAACAACTTTATCGCATCACTACTGCTTAAATCTCTCTGAGAGATTTAGAAATATGATATATATATATATACATATATATATATGTGTGTGTGTGTGTGTGTGTGTGTGTACATTTATATAAATAAATATATATATATATTGATTTATTTTTTACTTATAACGAAGTTCTTAAAATTACTACTCAGTGTTAATCATATATAGTACTATTTCATTCTTTTTAGCAATCATCAGCATGATATAACATATGATTTGTTAGTTGAACATTTTATGAAGAGGGACATTTCATAAATAATAGAGATAATTATAGATTGGAGGAAATACTTAGAATGTGTGTGTGTGTGTGTGTGTTTATTCTCTTTTCTTTTCATCATAGGCAGTTAGTAGTTTAGCAATCGAGAGTGAAAAGGGAAAATTCTTAGTGTTCACATGCAGGATAAATGCTTCCAAGGAATTCTCTCCCGTGAAGATGTCTTAAAGTAGCTAATAATTCTATTTTTAACCACAATTTCACGAACCTTTTACCAACATAATCTTTGAGGTGTAAATATTGGTTTCAAGCAATTTAATTGGAGTGGTATAACCCTCGGGTATATAGTAGAACAGGCGTCTATTCATAAAAATAATGCCTAGATCAGTGGTTCTCAACAGGGAGGCCATATGGCTTTTAACAGTCTATATAAGATTTTGTTGAAAAAACATATATGCAATAAATTGCTTATACTTCTACAATATACAAAATATATTAAACTTTTATACAATTCCTAATAAGCGTAGCTTAGTGGTTGGGAGTATTCGGCTTACGATCGTAAGGCCGTGGGTTCAATTCCTAGTGACGCGTTGTGTCCTTGAGCAAGACACTTTATTTCTCGTTGCTCCAGTCCACTAAGCTGGCAAAAATGAGTTGTACCTGTATTTCAAAGGGCCAACCTTATCACACTCTGTGTCACGCTGAATCTACCTGAGAACTACGTTAAGGGTACACGTGTCTGTGGAGTGCTTAGCCACTTGCACGTTAATTTCACGAGCAAGCTCTTCCGTTGATCGGATCAACTGGAACCCTAGTCGCCGTAACCGAAGGAGTGCCAGTCTAATGATATTTCCTTGAGTTTAATCATATTAGATTTTTATTTTATTTAATTTTTTTCTACATAATAGGCGCAGGAGTGGCTGTGTGGTAAGTAGCTTGTTTACTAACCACATGGTTCCGGGTTCAGTCCCACTGCGTAGCACCTTGGGCAAGAGTCTTCTACTATAGCCTTGAGCCGACCAAAACCTTGTGAGTGGATTTGGTAGACGGAAACTAAAAGAAGCCCGTCGTGTGTGTGTGTGTGTGTGTGTGTGTGTCCCAACATCACTTGACAACCGATGCTAGTGTGTTTATGTCTACGTAACTTAGCGGTTCGGCAAAAAATACCGATAGAATAAGTACTCGGATTACAAAGAATAAGTACTCGGATTACAAAGAATAAGTCCTGGGGTCGATTTGTTCGACTAAAGGCGGTGCTCCAGCATGGCCGCAGTCAAATGACCGAAACAAGTAAAATAAAAGAATAAAAGAATAATTGTACTAAAAATATGTCTAAATATTTTGTGTATAGTAGAAATCTAACTAGTCCTGGGGTCGATTTGCTCGACTAAAGGTGGTGTTCCAGCATGGCCGTAGTCGAATGACTGAAACAAGTGAAAGAATAAAAGAATATACGTTGAATGGCTATGTAGATTCAGTAGAGTAAAATAGAAGCACAGGGATCCATAAGCCAAAAATGGTTAATTCCTCACCATGGTAGTCGTCAGTTATATAAACAGATTTTCTTTTCTTTTAGGAATCAAGGCCAACATTTTTCAAACACGTTTTTCCCTAGCGAGTGCACTCACACACACACGCGCACACAGACACACACAGAATTTATACATATACATATGAATTGTGTCCGTGTATGTGTATGTGTTTGTCTGTGTGTGTTTGTTTATGTATGTGTGCGTGTGCATGTGTGTGGGTGTATGTGTGAGTGTGTGCGTTTGTGTGTGTGTGAGTGTGTGTATGTGTGAGTGTGTGTTTGTGCGTGTGTGCGAGCGGCGAGTGTGTGTGTGTGTGTGTGTGTGTGTGTGTCTGTGTGTCTGTGTGATACTATGTATTCAAATCTAAGTCGGCGTCAAAATTTCTCGATTCTGGTTCTCAAACCACTTAGAATTTGGTTTCTATATATATATCGATTAGGAATGTGCTTGACTGGAGGGGGAGTGGCAAGATCAACTATCACTGTAGACAACCTAGACGGTGTCTAATGGTTACTAATAGTAAAGTGTAAGTGGGTGATGGAAAAACGAAGAAACAAGGCAAGAGGAAGAAGAAGAAGAAGAAGAAGAAGAAGAAGAAGAAGAAGAAGAAGAAGAAGAAGA
>NC_068985.1:78232477-78233896 GCF_001194135.2 Octopus bimaculoides
AGAAGAAGAAGAAGAAGAAGAAGAAGAAGAAGAAGAAGAAGAAGAAGAAGAAGAAAACGTCAGCTGCGTTTATTGAGGTGTGAAGAACTGGTTGGAATTTCATGTAAAGTTGAAAAAGAATGAAAAATAGCACATCCTGTGTTGTGACTAACTGGTTCTCTTAAGGTATTAGTGAGGACATGGGTTGGGACCTATATTTATAACTTTGAAGGATAAGGTTTGGAAGTGTGCATTATCTCCTAATACACAAGTGCGTCTGTGTATGTATGTAAATATACGTATGCATATGTGTATATATCATTCATATATATATAGGAAGAAAATTAAGAAAATTGAGATGTAGCATTTAATATAATTTATCATCTGCGAAAAATCCAACATATTCTCTTACAGCTGTTTCAATTAAGCCTAAAGATTAAAATAGCAATTATTAAATCATTATATTAGACAAAATCTCATAAGAGGGATATAAAAGATATATCGTTATGTTATTAGGTGCTGTGTTCTCGAATCAACTCAGCAGACTGAATTTTATTTTATGACTAATATCGGTATAAGCCTGGTATAAACCCCGATTATATTCACATATTATTCATTAACCACGAAAACAACCTATGACCCCTGTCCCAGGTTTATAGAACCGAGCCATTGATGTTAAAACCCAGAAAATACTAACAAGCGCATAATTTCCGCATAAACAGTGACATAGACTGCCACTACCTAAAACGAAAATAAGGTGGCAGAAGCTTAGCATCGATCCAAAATGCCTATCCCTTCGGCAACATCTTTTAACCACCAAGAGTCAAAGTGCATCCCTCGACCAAGTTTGCATACATGAGGCTGATAACATCATAAAACTTGGAAGGCAGCTCCTTGAGCAACATTCTTTGATAACCAAGTATACCCAAAGAATGCGCACGACTCTACCACGTGCGCACATACGCACACACTCACACACGCATAAGCACACACACACACACACATACTCACACACACTCGCGCGTAGATACACGCAAATGTATTTTTTTCATTTTCCTTTCGAATCTCTTAATTTTTCTTCGTGAGATTCTCTTTTATTTCTTCCAATGGTGTATTTATTTTCATTATACACTTCTTCCATTGTTGTTTTGCTTTATATTTGCACGCTTTTTTCAGTCACGTGTTTCGCTTACCTGACTGTATTATTTGTTAGTCTCCATGTTTCATAATCTTGCTTTGTGTGATTTTTTCATACACTGAAACACATACACACTCACTGACACACAAATGTATATGTATGTATATTATTTTTGACTATGTTTATACATATCTATGGCTTTGTATATACACGTGTGTATATACCACTAAGCCACGCGCCTTCACACACAAAGACACACAGACATGTGTGTGTGTGTGTGTGTGTGTGTGTGTGTGTGTGTG
>NC_068985.1:78233906-78238664 GCF_001194135.2 Octopus bimaculoides
TGTGTGTGTGTGTGTGTGTGTGTGTGTGTGTGTGTGTGTGTGTTGATAACTCTTCAGATATACTGGCCGGAAATGCATGGATACATATACCTTGTTTGGCTCGGTGATGGCAAAAGCTGCGGCGAAACAGTGAAAAATTGTTATTTGGTAGTAAAAAAAGAAGTTATTCTCATGGACTGGTGTTGTTAAGGGTCAAAGTAATACAGACGCTGTTGTCTACGAAGTAGAAGTAATGTTGACCAACACCGACGAAACGACGCATGTACAGAAATACGTCGGTGTAACAGGGAAGTGGCCCCTTTAACTACAAACTAGATGATGGCAGATCTTCTCTTAGAAAAAGGAAGATTGTAATATCCAACTTTAGCCAGCTATAACACGGCCATTAAAAGAGGAAGCAACGATCTGTAACATCACTGGAAGTTACTGGAATGTTCTGGGTCGTATCTTAATGAAAGTAGAAGATGCAAGCTCTGTTCGTTGAAGAAAAGAATCATTCTAAAATTTTCACACGATCTGGGTGCTTTCTTGAACTTGAAAAGTGAGATTCTCGGATGTTACCCTTATGGGCACAAATTCGTTTTAGTGATGTGGTGATGTTCGTTTATGAACCAGAGAACGTTTGACCTATGGTTAACACTAATCCTTGTGGAATAACCCTTCTTTTCTCCCTAGAAGACAAAATTTTTTCACTATGCATCGAAAGAAGCGAGTTATGAAGATAGACAACTACACAAGGTGGATGAATAAGACCTTTTGGGGAAAATAACATTTTTGAAGAATGCCTTCAAAAATGTTATTTTATCAAAGAAAGAAAGCTAGTAACATGGATTTAAAATGTAGAAAGACCATTTAACACTTCTTTCAGGAGGAAATACGCATAGAGACTTTGGATTAAAACCTTTGCTTATGTATTGTGGCATACAGAATACTAGGGCCCTGAATTCTTTGATACTCTAACAAGAAAGCATCTGGACTCAAAACACTTTTTAAAGATTAAGTTTCAACTTATTTTTGCACAACCGTACAAAGGGTTGTAAAATGAAACATATAACTTTCAAAGTTTTACTACCGGAGAAATTGAAATTTCATCGGAGCATTTTGGAAATAATTCGATATAAAAGCTGTCACTGAATATATATATTTATGAATCATGTGGTGTAGCGTGGATTTTGGTCCTCTTTGCGGTAGCCAAATTGTCTGCCAACTTCCTTCAATATAACATAGTAAACACGCTTCAACAAAGTAAACACACGCAGATAAATTGGCCGCTTTGTGAGGTCAACACGTTCTATACACCCAACACTAGGCCCTACACACCTCACATAACGCCACTGCATGAGAATAACTAACGAAAACAACATGGGCGCCCTTTGGAAATATTTTAGTGCATTCTGATAACAATTCGACTAACCTTCCAAAATAAGAAGAAATTACTGAAGAAATGACAAACACAACAAAAGAGTTGGTTTTCACTGAAATAGATAATAGAATTATTCGTGGTCTGCTTATATCACATTCAGATTAATTAGCTGATCCTGAACCGATGAGAGTTGGTGTAGTTAGGACACTGTAAAACGAGATCTGTCGAAAGGATAACCCCGAAGACAAAGAAATAAGAACCCACAATATGGTGGAAGCCATAGCCACTCATTATAAAAAAGGAGTAGTGGTGGAATGTCCCAGTGAAAACCTCAACAAAATAATGAAAATTAGACCTGATATTATGATTTGGGATAGAGAAGAGAAACTGTATACAGTTGTGGAAATCAGCTGTCCAGCGGATGTTAGCATAAAGCTAAAGATCAGTGAAAAAGAGAATACCTACACTGAACTATTGAAAATTACAAGTTCAGGTTTATAATTGCAACTAGTAACGCCCCAGATTACATGTTCAGGTTTATAATTGTAACTAGTGAGGCCCTAGGATGTGTAACACACTGCCTAAATACCAATCTTGAGAAATTAGGCTTCTCAAAACCAGAAAGGAGAAAGCTAATTTGAAGACTTCAGATCCAGTCCATCACTGGAACTGTGAAAATCAGTAAAACTTGCCAGAAATTTATCATTTAAGTATATATGAGCATGTCTTGATATGAAAGTATATGCATGAGAAGACATACATGAAACAAAACATACAAATCTGCATATATACATACAAAAATACCCTATTGTTGATGTTGAAATTCCAATGAAGGAACCATAGATCTAGGTTAGAAACTGACATGTTTTGAGGGGAAGGGGTTAGTCAATTATATCGACCCCAGTGCTCAACTGGTACTTCTTTAATCGATCCCAAAAGTTGAAAGGTGAATTCGACCTCGGCAGAATTTGAACTCAGGCTGTAAAGAGCTGGATGAAATGCCAATAAGCAGTATATCCGATGCGCTCGCCAACTCCGTAGCTATTATATAATAATATTCATTTGTTTTAGCATTTCCTCCTCTCTCATGTTGATGAGGCGTTGTAGCAACAATTTGTTCTCTTTCGCTTTCTCTTTTCGTTTTTTTGTTGTTGTTGTTTTTTTTTATATAGCCCCATTGTCTGACTGAACATTTGTAACCGACATAAAGCAACAGGAAGCGTAGATCTATGAACAAATGATCAAATAAAAAGATATGCAGTACTTAAAAAATATTATCTCACCTATCTTCCTAAATAAATTTTCATATAGAATGAAGCTGATATTTCGATATTACAACGCTTTATTCAAAGCTTGAAAAGCCAACAAACAAATTAATATTGTGTGATATCAGATGTCCTCACGCTTTCAGTTTTATCTGCTTGCCGTCAAATCGGCTATTCAGCAATTACACTTGCTTCATAGAGCAGCTTTCATAAAATGATAAATTTGGTAACTTGAGAACATTTGATATAACGACGACTGTCTGTCACTAAAACGTAACTTGAACCTTCAAACTATTGATAGATTTCGCAAAAACCTCTGTTCTTTTTTTCAAAAATTTCAATTATTCTATTACATTTAAATTGCATCTAAAAGTCATCAAATTTTCAGGTTACATTTAACCAATATGCATCTTACAGAAAACAAATGAAAAGCTTTAATAAATTCACAATCTTACGAATCATTATTATCAATTTAGTTTAAAATGTGTCCTTTTGACAATCTATATCATTTTCTAATAAGTGTTTTTAAAAAGAAATCCGACTGTTACACCGAAGCATCCAGAAGAAGCAGCTAGACAGAAAAAGTATAACTAGAATAGAGTTTTAACAGCTATCAATCATAGAATGATATATGCGCTTTTCCAGTTTTAATATATGTAGCTAAACAAAGTAGCGAGCTGGCAGAAACGTTAGCATACTGGGCAAAATGCATAGTGGTATTTCGTCTGTCTTTACGTTGTGAGTTCAAATTCCACCGATGTCTACTTTGCTTTTCATCCTTTCGGAATCGATAAATTAAGTACCACTTGCGTACTGGGGTAGATCTAATCGACTAGCCCCCTCTCCAAAAATTTCTAGGTCTTGTACCTAGAGTAAAAAAGAATATATGTAGTTAAGCATTTTTTCAAACTCCTACCAATACATTTCCTTCCAAACCGCAAATACAAAAAAGTCCTCGATAATTAAACCTCATATTCATTACCTACAATTTTGCACAAACACCTGTGTACTCTTATCTATTGAAATTTAAAACCCTGTCTTGTCTCTATACCTCTAACTATATCAACACCAATATATATCCACTTGGAAGTAATTGCAAACATCAAATCACTTCAAATTGCACACACGCGCGTGCACATATGTATGTATGTAAGTCAGCACGAGTATATACATACATATGTGTGTGTGCGTGCTTCTGTAGATAGATAGATAGATAGATAGATAGACAGACTTTAGCCAACGACCGTTTATTACGTGAGCTGGCAATCCCTGTTACGCAATACAATGCTACCTGCTCACTTCGTCAGCATAATGAAATACTTAATGAAACACGTGTACATTATATAAAGCATATAACACCGGTTACATTTTCTCTGTCTCTTATATATGTGTGTGTGTGTGTGTGTGTGTGTGTAAATATTACTTCGAAGTTGCTGTCAACCTTTTCCTTGTAAAAGTTTAATAAATATGTACTCTTCTATAAAGTTAAAACAAACATTAATGTATATTTTATATATATATATAGTTGGAATTTACAGAAAAACAAAAGACGAAGATAGGTGTATAAACAAAATGTCAGGTGTATTAGTTTAACGCTCGAGAAGGTGAAAAAGTCTTGGGTTTCGAGCCTACGCTCGTCAACAGAAAGGAACATGAGAAAATAAACAGAGAGAGAATAAAAAAGCTTTAGAGGCAATCATGTGTATGTATGTATGTAAGTTATTATTAAAGTTTAGATTTAAATCTATAAATTAAACAGCGTTTTGGGTATGCGGACAAAGCACGTTCACTAATGCGTACCTAGCGTTATCCACGGTAATTGCACAATCGTCACTGGATCTACGTTAGAAATTATTCGGTGCACGTTGAGTATAGTAGAAACAGCGAATACCGAAGATAGAGTATACAGGAAACTTTATTTATCACAACGATCGTTTCGACACATCCTGCACCGCTCCATCGTGGGTGGGAAATTAAACAATGAATTCCAATGCATCACGCAGTGTAAAAGCATGTCTTCAGGTGATATGGCTCAGTTTCTCGATACATAAATAATGTTTAGCTCTTAAGCTTAAATAGAGCATGTTGACAGTAGTAATATTTAAAATACATTAAGTAGGAATGGGGAAT
>NC_068985.1:78238859-78240699 GCF_001194135.2 Octopus bimaculoides
ATATAAAGAGGGCGAAAGAGAGATAGATCATTAACCACCAATTCTTTCAAAGAAAAACATTGGTCTTCATATAGACACTTTCAGAAACCAGCTCAGAAAACCGGATACCTCCCTATCGAGACACATTTGAGCTTTTAAAGTCAACTAGCACATCCTTAATAGAAGGAAGAAAAGACATACATTAACAACAACAAAAAAACCTTGCTAAATTTGCACTTCTGAATCATGTGAACTTTTATTTTATTTTCTCCAGTTACTTAATCGACGCACAGAATTGGTCATGTCTTGCAGGCCTAGGGTTTTTAAAACATTAAAACACCTTTAACCTATTATATTTCCAAATAAGTAACTTTTTCCTAGTATAATAGTACGTTTCAGTTCCTTCTTCATACTATTATAACTTTGTTTTATTTTCACCTACCTAGAAACCACTTTCAACATTAAGTTTACTGTCACTGACAGCAAAATTATCTTTCCATTAACAACTATTGCTTTCTTAATCATGATAGCTTTCCTACTTTGTTTAAAATAAATTAGAGAAACCAGACAACAGCAACTAATAAACGCGACACTTTGATCATAGTTGAATCCCAACATTTGATTCATTCGTTTAATTGTTTAAACCCAGACTCAGTTATTATCATTCAAGTTATAAAAATCATTTAATTATAAAATTACCTGCCTTCAAGCTCCTATTAAATCATCAATTGAAGCCACCACTATACTCATGTTACTGTAGTTTATTTATCACAACTTGCTACTGAGTCATCTCTAATTCAACAGATTATTTATTTATATACGCAATAATTGTTCGAGATTATAAGGCGTCGAGCTGAGAGCATCGTTAGCACGTCGGGCAAAATGCTTCGCGATATTTCGTCCGTCTTAACGTTCTGACTCCAAATTCCTCCAGGACCGACTTTGCCTTTCGTCCCCTTCGGGATCGATAAAATACGTAGCAGTCCAGCACTTGGGTTGATGTAACCGATTTACATCCTGCCCTGAAACTCACGCCTTCGTGCTAAAATTTGAAGCCGATAATTATACAATTTTTAACATATTTTTTACCCAAACTTGTTACACTCTTCGTTTTAGGTACACTCCACCATTCTCTGTCTTTATTTGAATCAATTTTAACGTTACATTATAATAAGTTATATTCTATCTTTCATTCTAATGTATTCCTTTTCGAACACATCCTTTTAAGTTGATGGCATGTTTCATATTTTCTCTATGTACAGCGAAACTACTGAAAAAATATTTGTACATCTTCTTCAGTTACTCGTCCATATCAATAATTTTGACGATTTTTCTTTTATTCCTTCATATTAAATAGCTTATGAATGAGAAACAGATGGAGATGGTGCGGATATATTCTATGCATCCAACCAATTATTATCGGAGACATCACACGGGAGACCAGAAAGAATAAGACAAAGAAGAAAACCAAAACTGAATAGAAGACGAGGCCGAGAACAATACAGAGACACTTGAGATGGCATTACTGTGATTGAAGACAAGGCACGAGACTAAAAAGATTGGTGGAAATACATAGAACCTCTTTGCATTTATGAAGCAGCAGCAGCAGTAAAAGCAGCAGCAGCAGCAGCAGCAGCAGTAGTAGTAGTAGTAGTAGTAGTAGTAGTAGTAGTAGGTGGAGGAAGAGGAGGGGAGTGGAAGAGGAGGGGGAGGGGGAGGAGTCTTTTATCTTTTACTTGTTTCAGTCATTGGAATGTGGCCGTACTGAAGCACCGTCTCGAAGTGTTTCAGTTGAACAGATCGGCCCCGGTACTTATCTTTAAGTCTGCTAATTGCTCTACCGGTCTTTTTTTACCGAACT
>NC_068985.1:78242141-78242596 GCF_001194135.2 Octopus bimaculoides
ATATATATAAATACATACATATATATACATATATATATATGTATGTATGTATGTATGTATGTATGTATCACACACACATGTGAGTGTGCGTATGTGTGCGTGTGTGTGTGCATGTGTGTGTATGCATATATGTGTGTGTGTGTGTGTGTGTGTGTACTGAAACGAAAGACGAAGACAGGTGTATGAATAACTAGCAGGTGTATTAGTATGATACTCGGGAAAGTGAAAAAGTCTTTTACATTTCGAGCCTAACACACACACACACACACATACACACACACACACACCGAGGCATGCATACATGCATACATACATACATACGTACGTTCGTACGTACGTACGTACAGACGTGATGTGTGTGTAGGAATAGATCGATAGATAGCAACAGACTGACAGACAAATAGAGAAGGATACATATAAATGCACGAGTGTGCATATATATATATATATATATA
>NC_068985.1:78242996-78249607 GCF_001194135.2 Octopus bimaculoides
GTGTGTGTGTGTGTGCACATACATACATATATACATACATATCATTTTCACTAAAAACAATTAGTAATGAATATTGTTATCTGAAGATCTACAGGTTACGTGTTAAATCTTTTTGTAAATCTTTAATTTTACTAGCCGAGATACCAAGTCGCAGTTCGTCTAGAACAGTGGGTACCAAACTATGGACCGCAGGCCGGATCCGGCTCGCGAAGTCAATTCATCCGGTCCGCCGCCGTACTGTAACTTTTGTGTAAGTACCTGCAATGAGAATGCATATGCCTCTAGTATGGCATCAGTGTTTGAAGACCTTATGAGTCAGCATCGAATGAGGTTGACTGATGAACATTTGAAAGCAATTCTATTGGTTGGATGCAGCAATTCCAAAGCAAATATTGATGATATATTTAAAGCTAAACACCAGTTTCAAAAATCCCACTAACGTTTTTTGCTATTTAGTTTGTGAGATGCGGATGTGTGTGCTCTGGGTGTGATATAACTCTTATTGCTAACGCCGCCTTCTTCGATAACTTTTTGGTGAATAAATATGTTAGATGTCTTCATTTTTTGTGTATGCACTGTATTGTATTTAACAAAACGGTTATGCGGCCCACGCTCGTTGTTCTCTCAGTTATATGGCCCGCTGTGAAAAAAAGTTTCATGATCCCTGGTCTAGAATGAAGTCTTCTCAAACCGAGCGTTGGTAAGTTCTTGGGATGTTGTGAGCTCACTAGCCCTATATGTCAAAGGACTGCAAAGGAAGTATCGGGTGTTTCGAGGGTTCCTGAATGTTTTAGAAATAAAATATTTAAGCTAAGTACAATTCTTTCATTGTTTTACTTGTTTCAATCACTTGACTGCGGCCATGCTGGAGCACCACCTTAAAGGGTTTTAGTCGAAGAAATCGACCCCATGACTTATTATTTGTAAGCCTAGTACTTATTCTATCGGTCTCTTTTGCCAGACAGCTAAATTACAGGGACGTAAACATACCAGCATCAGTTGTCAAGCAATGACCAGGAACTAACACAGACACACACATAGGTGTGTGTATATAGATATATATATATATACATGCACAGGAGTGGCTGTGTGGTAAGTAGTTTGCTTACGAACCACATGGTTCCGGGTTCAGTCCCACTGCGTGGCACCTTGGGCAAGTGTCTTCTACTATAGCCTCGGGCCGACCAAAGCCTTGTGAGTGGATTTGGTAGACGGAAACTGAAAGAAGCCCGTCGTATCTATGCATGTATATATATGTGTGTGTGTGTGTATGTTTGTGTGTCTGTGTTTGTCCCCCAACATCGCTTGACAACCGATGCTGGTGTGTTTACGTCCTCGTAACTTAGCGGTTCGGCAAAAGAGACCGATGGAATAAGTACTAGGCTTATAAAGAATAAGTCCTGGGATCGGTTTGCGTGACTAAAGGCGGTGCTCCAGCATAGCCGCAGTCAAATGACTGAAACAAGTAAAAGAGTAAAGAGTATATATATATATACACACACAACGGGTTCAAATCCACTCACAAGGTTTTGGCCGGTCCGAGACCAATAGAAGACACTTGCCGAAGTTGCCATGCCGTTGACTGAACCCGAAACCATGAGGTTGGGAAACAAGCTCCTTACCACACAACCACGCCAATATTTATATTTTCAACAAATTTTCAAAACAATCTTTCTCGAGATTAGAGTATGAGTAGTATATTAATCAATCAGCAGAAACATGACTGGTGATGTACTAAAGCCCAATACAATTTTAGTATATGAGCTTCCACCTCTTTCGTAATTCCCATAGAAATTTAGCATGGTGTACTAATCTACGCAAATATCCAAAATGAAACACAGACTAGATGCGATAATATATGAAAATAGGAATAACACAGTGTAACATGATTTTTTTCCCTTGAGTTACAACTGTTATTTCTTATTTGCTTACCCCTAGAAAATATGAAAAATGACTAATATTTTCTTCAAACTTTGCTTTCCTTACATTTATTCAAACCCCCAAAGAACCCCTCTTAACGCATGGCTATGATGCTCCCCCACTACTCCTGCTCGTGATCAGAGATGCACGTATTGTCAGCCACTGAGGGACATGCTCAAATGGTTGAGGTCAAGCAACTGACAAGGAAATCTGTGATATTGAGCAGAAATTTTGCTATAACGACATTTCTGCTTCCGCAACTCGGTGCTGAGTCTGTTTGAAATGTAATGGAAAATAGGTCAGTTTCAAAACATTGATGTCCAGGTGACAAAAGCAAAATTTGAAGGGAATAGTAGTCATTTCCTTTGGCTTCCAGAGATAAAAAAAGAAAAAGAAAAAAAAAATCTTGTTGCACAGTGTAATTAGTCATTGCGCAAAGCTAGATTGCTTGTTGAAAATAATCTAGTTTTATGGTACGTTCGCTTTTGTGGGGCGCAAACATTTGTAAAATGCCATTCAGTGAGTGGGGGCACAGAGCTAGACAAGCTTAAAAACCACTATTTTAAATCTACCCGACCTACTAAGGTTTTACCCACTATAGCAGTGGTGTAGAGTGAGTTTTCGCTGCCCGGTGCAGTAACCAAATTCGTCACCAACTTCTTTAAATGTAACTTTACTTCGACAACAACAAACACATGCGTATACAGTATCCACACTGTGCGGTTTGCACAACCCGCAAATCCCACACCTTACCTCTGAGCTATATTTTTAATAGCATAATTTCCATTAAACATAATTAATAAAACCTCCCCACACACACACATAACCAGCATCTCACAATTACACCCTGTTAGTTTCGCACATCTATCAATAGAATTACTTTCTCTTAACCCAGTTTTTGGTCCTTATGGTTTATTTTTTACAAATTTGGGTCACCTGTCGTTTGATGTAATTTACTTAAATTATCCTCAGGAAAATCAAAGCTTTAAAAATCTAATAATGGTTTCTATTTTAGGCGCAATTTTGAGGGGAGGCGATTATTCTATGCCTTCGACCGTGATACTAGGCTAATAATTTATTTTATCTACCCTTAAAAACGAAAGGCAAAGTTGACTTCGGCGTGGTTTGAACTCAGAACATAAAGAACCGGAACAAATACTGCAAGACATTTCTTCCGACGATCTAACGCATAACTGCTCTTAGTAACAGAAATTTTAGGCAAATATATTCTTTAGTCTTACACAGTCTTACACAGATATATTTTATTGACGATACTATCTTGTATAAGGGGCAATGTTTTGTGTTTATTTCGTTTACTTGCTGTGTCTGGAGGTATGGTCAGTGTTCATGGCCATCGTAGGCTCTCCTGAGCAATTGAGATTGACACCATTTATGTTCCTCTAGAGACTCTGGCAGTCAACAGCTGCGGGGAAGGGAATGCCAGTCGCTGACATACAGTCCTAACTATTTCTGTCTGGAGGAAATATTGAGGTGACTTTTAACTGAAACTCAGGCTGGTGTACTGCAACGCACAGAATCACAGGATTTTAAAAACTTCAACCAATGACCTCCACCAGTATTTTGATTGTCACTTCTTTTCATAATTTTTTAATGAATTGGATTGATACACGCAGCCGTTGTGAAAGTGGTATTACAATCAGTAAGTGTAGAATCTGTCGGTTGATATTTGCAGACGACATGGTACTACTTAGTTCATCAGAAGATAACCTCCAGCGTGTAGTGAATAAGTTTGCTGGAATAGAGGGCGGAGAATATGTATGGATAGCAAAAATTTTCCATTGTATTCGGTAAACTGAGTAGAAATAGGGAAATCATATGTTTGCTCCGGAACAGTAATATCATTTTTACAGCCTACAGATCAAGGAATACGAACCTATTCACTACACGCTGGAGGTTATCTCCTGATGAGCTAAGTAGCACCATGTCGTCTGCAAAAACCAACCGACCGATCCTACACTTACCGATTGTAATACCACTTTCACAATGGCTGCATGTGTCAATCCAGTTCATAAAAATTATGAAAAGAAGTGACAATGAGCACTGTGTAACGCAATTTTTATCCTTGGATAACAACTGTTATTTCCTATTTGCTTAACCCTAGAAAATATGAAAAATGGCTATTTCCTTCAAACTTTGCTTTTCTTACATTTATTCAAACCCCAAAGAATCCCTCTCAACATATAGCTATGATGCTCCCCAACTACTTTTGCTCATGATCATAGATGCACATATTGTCAGCCACTAAGGGACATGTTCAAGTGGTTAAGATCAAGCAATTGACAAGGAAATTTGTGACATTGTGCAGAATATTTGCTATAACGACATTTCTGCTTCCGTAACTCAGCGACGAATCTGTTTAAAATTTAATGGAAAATAGGTCAGTTTCAAAACATTGATGTCCAGATGACAAAAACAAAGCTTGAAGGGAATAGTAGTCATTTCCTTTGAATTCGAGACAGAAGCAAATAGGAAATAACACTTACTGACCAAAATAAAATTAAGACAAAGATGAAATTAAAACTTTGTTACAGTGTAGTTCATTTTAAGTTTTTTGTGGGGGTTTTTTCCAGAATCTTTGCGCAAGCAATTACAACAGGAGAAAATGCAATTTTATGGGTTAAAGTTTTGAAATATCTTTTACATTACAAAAGATGTCATTGAAAATATTCATGAATCAAGGAAAATGACATCAGGCAACATGAGAGTTGTTTGAAAACGTATTTTACCGCTCTGTGCTTTTTTATATGCGCTACATTAAAGGCATAATATTTCGTTTCTAATTTTTAAAATCTATACTATACTAAATTTATGCCGTAGTCTCCTTTAGAGAGACTTAGAAATATTAATATCTCTATTTCTGAAAACCAGTGGATGTATTCCACTGAATTTAGGTAAATAATCCTTCGTACAGACGGTCAGTAGCGACGCCTGCTGGGTTCGGCTGCTCTACATTGATAAGGAGCAATACCCCGAAATTAGTCTGTAGATGCCAGACCAGCAAGGGGAAGCGGCTGACCTCCTCTGTTCGAAGGTTATAATGGACATAGGTTCGTGTGTCACATAGAGGCGATGGCCTCTTGGAGCTAATCAACGGCAGCATTCGTCCTATTTTTTGGACTGCCATGTTGGCTTGGCGATAACTATTAATAAAATCTATACTGTTGAACGATTATTTAAAAAGTAGTTGAACGGTGCATGCCAATCAGTTAAGTGACCTCTCCTTTGGGTGCGATGTCAGATTTTTGTGTATGTAGCCGCAGTACCGTCCAAGTTCTGTAAGCAACACTCCATTGTGGGTTTCCTTTGAACTTAATAGAATGTTAGTATTTGATGAGGGATGAAGTATGTTCAGGCCCTGGAGAAGAAGATCAGTCTTTACCGATCTATCAACAGTTACCTTGTAGATGTAGGTTGAGTCTGCCTACTACTGGTTAACATTTTTTTTGCGCCCTTTTTAAAGCCTAGCCAGGCTCATGGGCCCGGTTTCCCGGTTTCAATGTCGTATGTGTTCCCCAGCTGGACGGGACGCCTGTCCATCGCAGCGTTAATCATTTTTGCCATCTGAGTGGACTGGAGCAACGTGAAATGAAGTGTTTTGCTCAAGAACACAACGCGTCAGCAGGTCCAGGAATCGAAACCACAATCTTACGATCATGATGCTGACACCCTAACCACTCAGCCACGCGCCTCCACACTGGTTAACATAGTCAGCTGATAATATTTAGCTGAATAACTGATCATTTCGTTAACTTGGTGTATTGATTTCATACCCTACCAATTCACCAAAAATATACAACACCATCATCACCCTCAACGAACACCACTACCAACATCATCATTCCCACAATCATCATCCGTAACAAAAAGCTGAAAGCTATTACCAAGAAAGGGGTAACCTTTCTTGATCGCTTGATCCATTACTTGTAAAAAAGGAACTGGCCCTCCGTTGGTTATGACGACGAGGATCCCAGTTGATCCGATCAACAGAACAGCCTGATCGTGAAATTAACGTGCATGTGGATGAGCACTCCACAGAAACGTGTACCCTTAATGTAGTTCCCAGGGAGACAGAATATGACAAGTCTAGCTCCTTTGAATTATAGGTACTCCTCATTTTTGCCAGCTGAGGAGACTGGAGGAACGTGAAATAAAGTATCTCGCTCAAGGACACCGAGTCGCCGGGAATTGAACTCACGACCTTGCAATCGTAAGCCGAATACCTTAACCACTAAGCCACGCGCGTCCTTATAACTGCCTTAATCACTCCGTGTTGTCTTTAAAACAAAAAACTGATGGGATTGTAAAGGGGTGAAACAGCGTTGATTGTAATCGTTTAAGATCAGAGCAGACTCGGGACAAAACGACAAAGAAGACCATCACAACAAATTCTATAAAAAGGATTACAACGTAACCACCACAACCACGTCTACCACAACTATTAATAGATAACCGTCACCATCGCTACTGACCATCATCGAGACCAGCACAAGCGCTGTCATCGCCACCACCACCCTGATCGTCGTCGTCATCATCATCATCATCATCATCCCTTCGTCATCGTCGTCGTCGTACTGAGTCGCCGCAATCATTGTCGTCATCGTCGTCATCCTCATCGTCATCATTACCATCATCATCGTCATCATCATTACCATCATCATAGTTATCATCGT